>NC_051159.1:31613068-31749091 GCF_013339745.2 Dermacentor silvarum | reverse complement strand
CGCTCGTCTCCTACAAGTCGTACTAAAATCCCTATATAAGAAATGTACCGCCATCTATTCTTTCCTCCGCTTTCTCCTCTCCTAAAGCACTTGTTTTTTTTTCTTTACTTTTTGCTTGCGAAAGCAAGGCGACGGGGGCGCACCTAGAAAATCCACGTTGAAGCTTTCAGGCCGGGCGCGCGCCGCCACCGCCGCCGGCGACTGCGGCTGCGCAGAGGACTTTCAACATGGCTCTGAGGCGGGAAAAAAAACTAAATATAAAGAAGTGAAAACGCGCGCTATCATCGTCCAATCGGAGATACGTGAGAGAGAGAAGCGGCGTTGATCAAAGTATGTCGGTACTTTTCTCAAATAGGGACTTTAAGTCGTACCGCATGCGAGCGACGAGACGAGCGGCGACTTTGAGCGACGTCTCCCCGGTGTTGCCGGTATGAGGGCAGCAAGTACTCGCTGAAACTGGCGTGACGCGTGCTTTATTAATTTAAGTTGATGTGTTTTAGTGTAAAGAGCAGCATAAATATTTCTAAAGGTTTTGCACTACGTTATTATCCTTGCACGTATCAAAATCTAGTCGTTTGCTCGTTCCCTGGGACAATCGGTAGTGCTTGACTGATGTATATCCAGTTCCGGCTTCGCGCTATTGGCTAGACGCTCATAGCACTGCCGGGCGACGAGCGACGAATTCTAGATTTCCAGAACCGAGCGATCGAGCGACAAGAACGAGCGATCTGTTCGCGCGACGGCCTGTTTCGTATGCTCGAAGCCGTCGCTCGTCGCCGTCGCGCACAAAATCGCTATCATGCGGTTTGGGCTTTAAGTTTCGCCTTTAGGAGTGGAACGCTATAGCATTCAAAGATCCCTGACTGCTTCTCACACTTCCCGACAACCGCAGCTTCCTTTTTTCCTCCACCTTCGCCTCCGAGCGCAGTGGTGATGTTGATGTGGCTTCACGATTTAGAACGAGCGGGAGCTAGTGCTGTGCCCTAGCCGTGATGGCTGCGCGGAAGTGAGCGCCACCTGGATTTTGTTGTTGCAAGGAACCGAGGGGGCCGCACCGCTTTATGGATGTTAGAAACGCTGGAAAATAGGTTTGTGTTTGAGTTTCCGCGTAACAGAATAATGTTTTCTCGTACATTCAAATTATAATCGGACGCTATAATGTCTGTATGCTGTGTTTTAACGCGATAGCATTATGGGCCCCGTGTCGCAGAAATTCCAGCGTCGGTCTCGGCGTGCGGCGCCCGCGGCCAAGAAAATCATCCCGAACCACCCCGACCACGCAGGCCCTCCGCGTGGCGCAGAGGTGCTGGTGAACTAACTTAATTACTCAAAGTAAAATGCGTCAGAAAAATCCTCAAATACGACTTAACCACACCCTACAGGTATGCTAGCGTCGGATTTTAATTTGAATATACGAGAAAACAATTATGTTACGCGGAAACACAAACCCCTTTTCCAGCATTTCTACCATTCCTAGAGCGGCGTACCCCAGTCGGTGATCCTCGCGAAAACACCATCCAGATAGCGCTCGCCTCCTCGGCAGCGACGTGCCGAGGCGAAGGCCAGAAAACAGAAAGCTGCAGTTCCCGAGAAGCCTGACAAACAGTCAGGGATCTTTGAATACTATCGCGTTCCACTCTTAAAGGCTCAAGATTTAGCGCCCTCCAAATCTTTAAATTGTACTTTACGATATTTTTGACGCCTTTTACTTTGAGAAATCCCCGCAGGAGCGTCTGCGTAAGCAGGCGTTTGGTGTATTGCGACACCACGGACCCGAGCACATGAGGGTTGGCCCCTCCCGCGTTAAACCATACGTGGCTTAGCCGTGTGCGGAGAAAAGGGGATCCTGGAGGTTGAGCCGAAGCTGGGTGTTCGGACCTTTATGGCCCCCCGCGGAGGCAACACACCTCTTTGGCCTTCGTTTCACGTAGACGTCACCCCCGGACTGACCCACCCGAGGGAAATCGGTAGTTGCCTTTTGCTATACTTCTCTCCAATCTTCGTATTTCTCTCTCACTTTTAATATTTCCTGTCTTCTCCTCTCTTCCACTTACTTCCAACTTTCCTGGCGGCAAGTGTTAACCCCATGTATTATATCCTACCTTGGGTATATTTATTTATTTATTTATTTATTTATTTATTTATTTATTTATTTATTTATTTATTTATTTATTTATTTATTTATTTATTTATTTATTTATTTATTTATTTAACAATACTGCTGATCTCACACGAGATCATAGCAGGGAGGGCACATACATGAGTAGGGTGTAAAAGATACATAAGACAGGTATGTAAAACACAATGTAATACAGTGTTACAATAATTATTCATCAAGTCAACTGTAACAATATAAAGGACGAAAGTACTTGGAACACAGTAAAAGTAAGTAAAACAAAACTAAGTCAGCAAAAAGAAAGGGAGCACAATTGTGTTAAACAATTAACAGCAATGGGATGAGTTCTGCAATGCTACGGATGGTCAGATTTTTGCTGGCCAGACGTGGCGTATACTCAAATACCTGCTAGATACAGACAATCAAAAAATATCCCAAAAACATAACTTGCAAAAACTTATGCACGGACACAAAGGGAAGGAAGACGAACTCATCGCCGAGGCAAGCGCTACATACCTTCCCTCCAACCCAATAGTCGAGCATGGGCGATATAAAGGAAAGCCCAATGTGTCCTTGGATGAGGACTTCACTACACAAGAGATTAGAGCAGTGCTGCAAAACTCAATCCGAAATCTGCCCCGGGACCAGACAGGATTAATAACAAGATGCTAAAAAACCTGGATGATCAGGCAATACAGAATATCACGAAATACATAAACGAATGCTGGACGAAGGGCTCTATACCACAACAGTGGAAGGAAGCCCAGGTCATACTTATTCCCAAACCTGGCAAACCAATTAATATTTCAAATCTGCGGCCCATATCTCTCACCTCTTGCGCAGGAAAGCTTATGGAGCACGCATTCCTTATCAGAGTAAACAATTACCTGGAAGAAAACGAAATATATTCTAATACTATGTTGGGATTTCGGGCTGGTCTTTCTACTCAGGACGTCATGCTGCAAATCAAGCATCAAATACTAGACAGTAAAACGAGGTCCACCAGAGCTATATTAGGGTTGGATCTCAAGAAAGCATTCGACAAAGCAGCACATTCGGCCATACTCAGTCAGGTCAGCCACCTAAACCTCGGAGAAAGGGCGTACAATTACATCCGAGACTTCCTAACGAATAGGAAGACTACCCTTACGATGGGGGAACTCAAGTCAGAGGTGAGGGACATGGGCAGTTCGGGTAAGCCTCAGGGCTCCGTGATATCGCCCATGCTCTTTAACCTTATTATGATAGGATTGCCGGAAAAGCTCGAAGACATCAAAGGAATCAATCACTCCTTGTACGCGGATGACATTACCATATGGATCTCGCAAGGCAGTGATGGAGAGATAAAACAGAAATTACAGGAAGCGGTATGTAAAGTAGAGGAGTACCTTACAGGCACGGGGCTTGAATGCTCCCCAGAGAAATCAGAGCTTCTCCTTTACAGACCCACCCTCAAGGGCAGGCCGCCCAAGGGGTACATCAAAGAGAGAGAGTACGAAGAGATACACATTCGTACAAAGAATGGCGGGGCCATCCCCATCGTTGAACAAATTGGGGTCCTGGGACTCAATATTGATTCTAAAGGAACTAACGGCGAAACCCTTAGAAAGCTCGGGACCAAGGTCACTAACGCTATTAGGCTGATTAGGAGAATCACGAACAAGTATCAGGGAATGAAAGAGGCTAGCATTGTTAGGCTCATTCAATCTTTTGCGATAAGCCACATCATTTACGTAGCTGTGTACCTTAACTGGTACAAGGCAGAAAAGAACAAAATCAATACGCTCATAAGGAAAGCTTTTAAGCAGGCCCTAGGCTTGCCCGACAGCACCAGCACAGAGAGATTAATGCAGCTGGGCATGCATAACACCTTAGAAGAATTGATCGAAGCTCAGCAGATAGCTCAGCTGGAAAGACTCGCCAGCAGCCGGACTGGCAGAAGTATACTCGACAAATTACGAATAAATTACCATAACCAGTAAGTACCGAAGGTTACGTTGACCAGAGAGATCAGGAGCAGGATTAAAATCCCCAATTTACCCAAAAATATGCACCCGGAATTCAATCAGGGCAGGAGAACGAGCAGAGCTAAAGCTCTACTCAAAGTCTATGGCAATGATGAGGAAGCGCTGTTCGTGGACGCCGCGGAATATTCAAATCACCTAACATTTACAGCAGTAGCAATTAATACAAAGCAAGAAAGCGTACGCACGTGTTCAATCAAAACCACTGTCTCTGAGGTTGCGGAGGAGGTTGCCATCGCTCTGGCTATCGCTTCTCCCAAATATAGATACCTTATTAGCGACTCTCAATCGGCTATACGAAATTATGCCAGAGGACGGATATCAGCTGAAGCTGCAAAAATTCTAAACAGTGAAACCAAACTTATATCATCTGAGGAATCTTACGAAAAGGAAATCATCTGGTTTCCAGCCCATACAGACTGCGAATCCACCGCCAACCCAAACCTTAACCAGTCTGCCCATCATGTTGCGCGAGGACTCACTAACCGCGCCCGACTAGGGGGGACTCTGGCCGAGGAGGAGATGGAACGGATGGATAGGGCTAGACTTTTCTCATTCAGTGACATTACCCAATTCTACAGAAAGTCGAGGTGTATATATCCACCTCCTAACCCAAAATTAAACAGGTCTCAGGTGGTTGACTGGAGGCGACTTCAAACCAGAACTTACACGAACCCGGCACATCTTAACTGCATGTTTCCAGATTTATACCCTGAGGCCAAATGTAAGTTATGTAATGATAGAGTAGCCACCCTAGAACACATACTCTTGGATTGTGAAATAGTGCAGAGGAGAATTGCAGTCCCCCCGGATGAACTAAGGGCGCGGTGGAGAACCGCACTGACTAGCTCTGATCTTCAAGACCAACTTTGGGCCATCCAGCAAGCCCAGGAAGCTACCGGGAGACAGGGTCTCTCTGCTGCCCCCGGCGCGGCCTAGACCCAGGCCATAAATTTGCCGGATATTTATTAAAGTTGACTCACTCACTCACTCACTCACTCACTCACTCACTCACAATTGGGACGCAAGTGCGAAATCAGAATACATAGAACGTAATATAGTTCAAAAAAGTTGTCGCAGTTCCACCTGAAAGGTGAAGCATCAATTGCGATAGCAAACTTGTAGAGAGCTATACGGAGTAATGATATTAGCTCTATCAGCTGTATAAACTTGGACATGCAGCAGCATCGGCAACACGCAGAACTGTTGTCGACGCCATCGGCGTTTTGCCCGCGTTCGCTCAAAATGTGTGCGGCGTTGATGACTGTTGCCGGAGCCTCTGATATAAATAGGCACTGCGTGCCGCAGCTAAACGTCGCCTCCCTTCCCTCCCCCTCCCCCACGGCCTCTCGTGCGTCGGAAGAAGGCGCGTTTGCTCTACATACATGGTGATTGTGAAGGAGAACAGAGACGCCTACTTCTGCAGCCCTTAAGCGAGCACGGCGCAGAACGCGCGTTTGTTCTCCGCCGTGCGTTCACTCCCCGTGAAAGACGCGCCCCTCGCGCCCTTTCGCTCGCACATACAGCGTTCGGCGCGCGGCGACGATTTCTTCTCCAAATGACGTCATACGGAACCTCACGGCGACGGCGACGGCGGCGACGCCGACGGCAGAAATCTGCTTTGAGTGTCCCTATAATTGCTATCGCAATAAAATGTACATAATGAGGTGTAAGATTAGTGATAAACAGCTATGCACGTATTATTTCCCCGGCCAATGCTAGAAAATTTCTTAAAGTCTGAGTGCTCGTGACTGAAGGGTCCTGTTGGTTCCACTCTCTGATTGCACAATTAAAATAAGAGTATTTAAAACAGTTTGAGTTGTACCTGCGTTCAACAAGGGTATGAGGATGTTTATGACGTGTAGGTCTTGTACGGAAGAAAGAGATAACTTTAGATGTGTCAATGTTTATTTCGCCATGAATTAATTGATAAAAGAACAAGTTTTGCTTGATTTTGTAAGGTTAGCATACCAGATGGCTTTAGTAAACTAGTTGGTGAGTCAGTTAGCTTGTATTTATTAAAGATAAACCTTAACGCCTTTCTCTGCACCCCCTCTAGTCAGTCAATAAGTTCGTTAGTGAAAGGAAACCAAACAGTGTTAGCGTACTCAAGGATTGGTTGAACAATCATGCGATAAGCCAACAGCTTTGTGGCGGGTGGTGCCAGGCGAAGTCGTCTTCTCAGGAAGAGTCGCTTTAGTGCAGTCGATGTAATGTTTTCAACATGCGTATTCCATCGAAAATCATGGGATAACGTTAAACCCAAGTGCTTATGCTCTAAAACCCTAGTCAGAGGCGTGTTATTAATGGTGTAGGTGAAGTGCGATATTTGTTTCTTTCTAGTTATTGTTAATGTTACCGATTTCTGTGCATTTAGTGTCATCTGCCACTCCTGACACCAAATGAAGACCGACTCTAGAGAATTATTTAGAATTTCATGGTCATCATTAGAACTAATTTCACGATAAAAGATGCAATCATCCGCAAAAAGACGGATATTTACTTGACACCTAGCAGGCAAGTCATTTATGTAAATAAGAAATAAAACAGGTCCCAGGACGCTACCCTGGGGTACACCGGAAGTTACAGGGGCTAAGCTAGAAGCTTCGTTACTTATTTGAACGAACTGTGATCGGTTAGCGAGGTAGTTTTCAATCCAATCAACCACAGGACCGTCAGCTATTGTTGAACGAATTTTTTAACTAGTTTTTTGTGGTGTACGCGGTCGAAGGCCTTTGCAAAGTCTAGTAAAATTAGGTCTATCTGTTGTCCATTGTCTATACATTGAGATATGTCGTGCGTTAGTTCTATAAGTTGCGTGACTGTCGAAAGTCCTCTCCGAAAACCATGCTGACATGGTGATAGTATGGGTATATTAGGTTATAGTGGCGGTGTATGGCTGGCGTCTGCAGGTTTCTCGAAACCTGCAGCTTCCCCATTTTGATGTCAAAGATTCTAACGCAAAAACTCGGACCAACCTACAAGGCTTCAAAGACGTCTAGTGGATATATACTCCTAGAACTAAAAGACAAAAAACAAGTAGAAAAGCTTTCGGACGTCACCAGTATCGGTGATGTAGCAGTAACGATTTCACCCCATCGCTCACTAAACACGAGCCGGGATGTTATCTCAGAAGAAGACTTCATGAATTTGAGTAATGAGCAACTCGATCCTATAGGGTTTCCAGGAGCAAGGCATCACAAAAGTCCAGAGAATCGTCCTTGGACGAAACAATCCAGAAATTTCCACAAAGCATGTCATTCTCACATTTGCCACCAGCACATTGCCCAGTTCCCTTGAGGCTGGCTACGTCAAGGTTAATGTCAGGCCGTACATTACCAATCCTAGACGATGCTTTAAGTGTCAAAGGTTTGGCCATGCTTCTCCTTCTTACAGAGGCAAAGCAACATGTGCAAAATGCAGCTCCAACGATCATGAATCCGACAAATCTAATTCTTCTCCATAGTGCACAAACTGCAAAGGTGATCACCCTGCTTACTCACGGTCATGTCCCGTCTGGAAAAAAAGAAAAAGAAGTCATTTCAATCACAGTCAAAGAAAAAAATATCGTTCTATGAAGCTAGAAAAGGCCTATCCCTTTTACCGAAACTAAGCTATGCCAATGTGGTGCATCAGGGGGCAGCGCCACATAGGCCCGGGAGCCTACAGGGTCGACTAGCAATATCCCTGCGGTGGCTCCTCCCGCCCCCGTGGTGGCAGCAGCCAGTGCTGACCCATCGCTTTCAAAGGCTCCAGAGATCCCGGTCTCGCAGGGCCTTAAAACAACTCGTCCATCAAGGCCTGAGGCACGTGCCTCAGCGTCAACGCTTCGGTTCTCCAGCGCTTCTGTAATGGAGGTCGATACAAAATCACCGGTGTCACTCGATAAACTCCCAGTAACCGCTCCGAACAAGGACAGGTAACCTAAGGATTGCCGTTCAAATCTACAGTCAACTTTTAAAGCTTATGTCACCTATAATTTGTATTTCAGTACTAATTATTATTTAGGCATTCTCACTTCTGTTCCATCATGGCTTTTATTATACAGTGGAACTGCAGAGGTCTACTACCTAACTTAGGTGACATAAAAGACATCATAAACACTTTTTCCCCAGTTGCCTTTTGTTTGCAAGAAACAAATCTAGGCCCCCCAAAACCAAAATATTTTAAAAGACTTTTCCGTCTTTCAAAAAGACCGAGAAAACACTAGCCGACTGTGTGGAGGAGTTGCCGTTGTCGTGAAAGGCGGCACTCCCACCGAGAAGTTACACTGAATACTTCATTCGAAGCGGTTGCCGTCACTATTCTCTCTTTTGAAACTGTAACAGTTTGTTCCATATACATTCCACCCCACGAAAGAGTATATCTAAATGAACTTGAAAAGCTCATCGAACAGCTACCAGGCCCGTTTATACTTATTGGAGATTTTAAGGCTCATTGTACTCTTTGGGGAAGTGACAAGACTGACCAAAGAGGACAACTTATAGAAGATTTTATTCTAACAACATGTCTTTCAAACTCCGGAGCACCTATACTTTTCACCTACATCACGCAATTTTAGCTATCTTTATTTATGTTCACCTTCTCTTTTTATTAATTTTAACTGGGGAGTGTTGGACAATTCATGCAGCAGTGACCACTTACCGGCGATAATTAAACTGTCATCAACTTTACCCATCATCACCTGCAGGCCGCGTCGTTGGAAACTCCAACTGGCAGACTGGACGCTTATCACAGAAACTTCCAAACTAGAAGAACACTTTTCAGCCGATCTAGGCGTCGATGAAAGTAATGAAAAATTTGCGAGTTGCATAATCACAGCACCTGAAAGAGCCATACCCCAATCTACTGGACAACATCGAAAGAAACTAAACCCGTGGTAGACAGAGGACACCACGGGTTTAGTGTGGTTTAGAAACACCACAGAGGACAAAAAAACTTGTTGTGGTGTTTTCTCAGAAGAGGGGCTTCCAACCTGACCAAAGCAAAAAAGAACAGAATAAGGCCTGGGGCAATCTTCGTAGATACCCGACATGTAAAAACCTAATTAACTTCAAACAGAAAAAAGCCCATGCACGATACATCCGTAGACAAGCCGAAAAAGACTCTTGGCAGAAATACGTCTCCTCAATCAACAGTTCAGTCTCCTCCAAACGCATGTGGGAACATATAAAAAAATTCAAAGGGGATTACTCATCCTACTCAATTCCCTTACTCTCAAATCCTGGTACACAAACATCATCTGATGAGCCATACAATGGCTCATCATCATACACTCCCAGAATTAAATAGTGTACTTTCTGCTAGAAAGAAAACTGCAGTTGGTATGGACCGTATTCATTACACCATGCTTGACAACTTGTCACAAACGTCTATCAAAGCATTACTAAAATTCTTTAACAAGATTTGGGAAACTGGAGAAATGCCAAAAACATGGGAAAATGCCGTAATCATATCTTTTCTAAAATCTGGAAAACCATGCACCAACATCGCCCAGCAGTTACCGCCCCATTGCGCTCACCAGCTGCTTGGCAAAGCCATACGAATGCGTTGTGAACACAAGGCTAACTTTCGCCCTCGAAATAGAAAAGTCATTAAACATACATCAATGTGGTTATAAAAACGGTTGTTCCACAATTGATCACCTAGTCCGACTTGAACATGAAATACGCAATGCCTTTTTACACAAACAACACTGCCTAGCTGTCTTTTTCAAAGACTTGGAGAAGGCATATGATACCACATGAAGATACGGTATTTTGGGGGACTTGGCAGACTTAGAGATTCGGGGCAGAATGATGAAGTGCCTGTCTGATTTTATGTCCGATCGAACGTTTCAGGTGCGCCTTGGTAGGGTTCTGTCACGTGTATTCCCCCAAGAAAACGGTGTGCCTCAGGGCTGTGTTTTCAGTACAACACTGTTTGTTGTCAAAATGAACTCGGTTAACAAAGTCATACCATCTACCCTTATGCACTCTCTTTATGTTGATGACCTCCAGATTGCTTTCGGCGCATCTAACATGACAACGTGTGAACGGCAGATTCAAATCACCCTAAATATATTGACACTATGGGCTAATAAAAACGCCTCCGTTTCTCATCCGAAAAAAACTTGCTGTGGTGTTTTCTCAGAAGAGGGGCTTCAAACCTGACCCCATCCTAACACTAAATGGAATAGTACTGCCAGTTAAACAAGAACAGAAGTTCTTAGGGGTCATATTCGATAAAAAGCAAAATTTTCTCTCACATATTAACAACCTAAAGGTTAAAACAAATACAGCACTTAATGTCCTGAAAGTCCTGTCCCTGATGCCTCCTTCATATTTATCGTTTGCTGGTACGCAGCAAATTGGACTACGGTTGCATAACATATGGTTTAGCCAGACAATCATACCTTAAGTGGTTAGATCCCGTTAATAATAAAGGGCTACGCTTAGCAACTGGTGCCTATATGACCTCACTCATTCCCAGTTTGTATTCCGAGAGCAACGAGCCCTCTTTAGACCACAAAAGAACGCAACTCATGTTGACATACGTTTTAAGAGTTCGCTCATCGCCTGACCACATTTGCCATAACATTATCACACACTGCGAGAAACGACTACACTACACGAACATGCCAAATGCTATAAAACCACTCATACTTAGATTTGAAGCAAAAAGTCCTTAACTACAATATCCCTACTGAAACGCTTTCTGTCATGCAAAGACCAAGCAGATTAGCACCTTGGAACGATTTCACAAAATTTCTAGATTTTTCATTAACACATCTAAAAAAACAAGATATGTTTCGTGAATTTATGCTACAGGAATTTCACACAGTGCAAGACACGTACGGCACTTACACGAAATTTTACACCGATGGCTCGAAGACGCCCATTTATGTTGGGAGCAGCGTGGTTGAAGGTACGTGGGAACACAAAGTTAGACTACCACAGTTTGTATCAGTTTTCACTGCTGAGTGTTATGCCTTATGGATGGCAGTACAAAAGATTATAAGCACCAAACACGAAAAATCTGTAATTTATACAGACTGCTTAAGTGCACCTAAAGCCCTGAATATGCAATCACAATACGAACCCATCATCGGCAATATTCTAAACACACTAAACAACAAGTAAAGCCAGACTATTCGTTTCTGCTGGGTGCCAAGCCATGCTGGGATCTCCGGAAATGAAAAGGTGGATGAATGTGCAGCAACGGCAAAAAATATGAATACTTCAAAACTTAATGTACCTGCTAGGGACGGGATCCAAGCTGTTCGCAAGGCACTCCTTTCTAACTGGCAACGCGAATAGAAACTGAAAGATAACAACAAACTTCAACTTAATAAACCTGTCCTTGGCGAGTGGAAGACATGCTATCATCAAGAACGTTTTATCGAAGTAATACTTTGTCGACTTCGGATAGGCCACACGCACATGACACATAATTACCTTTTGACAGAGGAGGAACAACCAACATGTGATAGATATCATGAACCATTAACAATAATACACATTTTAATCACATGTCCGTCTCTCGAAATGCTTATGAAAAAATACTTCCGAGTATTGTATAAGTGACACACTCCACTTCACCCGATGTTGCTGTTAGGAGATGATGCACTGGTATCTCTCACTGACGTGATAAGTTTCTTTGACGAAACAGGGTTTTTAAGTAAGCTTTAATTGAAGTGTATACTCCATCTACAAAGGCAATTTTATCCCCCTGTGCCTGGCACAGCATAGCCGTAGCCGATTTTGCGCCAATAAATCCAATTTAACCAACTAACTTTGAGAAATTTAATTAGTTCCGTATCGCCTCTGCGCCAGGGGGAGGGACCGCGTGGTAAGTGACGGTCGGCGCCGACATCGGATTATTTGCAACCCCTCAAAGCTATCGCAGTGGTTGAACGCGATTAAACCTAGTTTGTCCAGCTATCCAGCGGCCGTGGTCAAGCAATAGCACGGTTTTGCTTGCTTTGGGAAAGGAGACAGACAATGCTCGGCGCCGTCAGCGACCCACTACCGCATCTACAATTGCAGCACAAGACAACACACAGACGCTGCTCGGCGCGGCAGCAGCAGCGAGCGAATCGACCTTCATGCTGCATCTCGCTTCAACGCGATCTAAGCCTCGAAAGCTCAGCGCATACGAAGCTCCCAGCACTCGACGCACTCAATTGGTACACATCGCAAATCGCTTTTAAGATGAGGCCTGCGCGACGGAGCACTTTGTCCACATTGCAAATCGCTTTCAAGATATGGGCGCCCACGCGGCATACGCAGCAGCCACCGGTGGTGGCAGGCTAACCCCCGTATTCAGAAATGCATCTTAAGTTGAAGCCAATGGTATGGTATGGTATGGTATGGTATGGTATGGTATGATAAACTTTATTCAGGTCCTGAAGATCAACCCTTAGGATGACGCAGGCGGCTCCAATGCTTGACTTTATGACGCCTGTCGTGAACACGCCGGGGGAAACGCAATGAGCGTCCTGGGCACGTTCACGCCAGGCTCCCTTAGACCAAGTCAAGCATGGGCTTCAACTTAAGATGCATTTCTGAATACGGGAGTAAGTCCCAGTTTGACCTTGGCTGAGTTTGAAGGTCAGATTTACGGAACCAGACGTTTTCTAAGTTTGTACTTGGAGTAGTAGAGCTATGGCTCTAAAAGACTTTCTTGTTAGAATGAGGCAGTTAGGTGTGCCACATTGCAAAATTTGCTTCAGTTATTAAGGTGAAAGCCTTATTGCCCCATCGTTCAGTCGACTTTCAACGTCATGTGTTTAGAAAAAGTTTATTTCAGCAAAAGACGATACGAACACTCAGTCACAATGACGGCACAATTCCACTAGGACGATAATATATACAACGTACGGAGCACTGTATACACGGCGCGTTTTTGTATAAATGTCCGAGTCCACACTCATTAACATACAACCACATGCGGACCCACGGAAACGCACACTTACACATGAACTAATTGTCACATTATATATAATGATGTTGAATATATACAGTGTACATAATGGTTATTTACGATGATAATGTGACAGTGGCATTTTACATAAATTTGCAGTGATGCTATGTGATGTGTATTTACAAAAATTTATCACCCGTACAAGATCACGCACACACAGAAATCACGGGCGCGTATACATACTATGTATAATCAGTGAACACTTTTGATGGCCTGGCTACAAGAACCGGGCTGGTCGGAAATTAAGCCACACGCGTCCATCAGCCACCGACAGGAAACGACATGACCACTGTCGAAGGAATTCCTCTTCCCCAAGGAAGAACAACTCCTCTGACGACAAAACGACAGTACCTCTGTGTACAGCGTCTCCAAAAGTGGAAGCAGAGCGCGGCGGCGATGTCCCACGGCAACTGCTTCGCAGCGGTTACGCCTTAAACAAAATGTCCCCGCTGCAATTAAAAGTAGCGCGAAGTGGACACGTGGGCAATGAGCAGATGTAATAAAGCGGTTAACTCCAAGGTCACGGAAACTAGCATGGACGGCCCTATACAAAATACCCAATCAACGACGCATTGCAGCAGCACATGCTTGTTGGATTCTTGAAGGGGGCAATTGGGACACGACGAAGACGGGCCATACCCCGCCGCTTTAATCTGTCACGCGTTGGGAGCACTTGCCACCCTAGGCTGGGCTCTCTACACTAGACGCCACATGAAGTCGCGTAGATGGCCAGGCAGAAAGGACGCCGTAATCGCACCCCACGACACATTATTGGAGCGTGCGCGGCGCACTAGGGGAACCAGAGGAAGCAGTAAGGCTGACATTGTATAGTACAACACGGTTTTCGAGGACGTCTACATCAGGACATACCTGTTGTACGTGGCGATAAAATGCCACGGTCGTAGAGTAAAATGCAGGTGCGTTTCACACTTGTGGCCCGCGATTTAACTGTACGCCCGGTAACATATAACGAATTTTTGTGCCAAGGAAATAACAGGCGAGTTCACGTGCAGCACACTGATCACCGTGTAACAGGCGAAGCAGAAATCGCAGAGCAAGCAACCGGCAGCGGACAGACACGGATGGGAACGCGAACCCACCGCGAGAACCGTGGTTGCCGAAGCGCCGCGCGACAGACCAGTTCTGTACTACCCGACCAGAAGAAGGAACTAAGAAGGGACTGCAATGATCTAGTAATCCGTAGTGGCGGCTGTACAACGAGACAAATGTACCACACACGGCCGCAAAATACAAACTGTGCCAAGTACCTTCTTTCCAATAGGGGTAAATTGAGCATCCCTTGAGCGTCCTGAATATTTCGCCGTACATCTTCAAGATTTCAAAGCCACACAAAGTCAGATATACCATCATAGGTGTAATCAAGGCCTAAAATATTAATAGAATCGCTCTTTTGAAAACGGAAAAAGGGAGTTAAGCGTGTCTGTGTGGAACCAATGAACAAATAACGACATTTCGAAATATGTAGCGCAGCACCTGAAATATTTTCGTACTCAGTGCAAATTCGAAGGCTTCGAGATAAGCTATCTTCGTTCCTCAGATACAATGCGATGTCATCGGCGAAGGCTGTCACCTTCACAACACCGCTACCAGGCAGTGGGAGACCGCACACCTAAGGGTCTCTCAGTACCCATTGCAAAAATGGCTCAAGGCTGAGCACAAAGAGTACTGGAGATAGCGGGCACCCTTGACGAACACCACGAGTAACGGGAAATGGTGCCCTTTCACGACCATCAAGAAACAGTGTACTTGGGATATTTGAATAGGCGTTCCTAATAAGCTCAACAAAATCTGACGAAATGCCATACGAAGTCAGTACACTAAATATGTAGCTATGTTCAAGGCGATCGAATGCCTTTTCTTGATCTAGTGAAACCAAGAGACCACGTGCTCACCTGGTCAGCGTGTACGTGATTAAGTCACGTGTAACGAACGAGAATCTATGTATCTCTCTGCCAGTGACCGAGCAAGCCTGATGGTGTCCTGTTAAGGAAGGCATCAGGCTTCCCAAGCATCGAGTGACAACAGCTCTGAAGGTTTTGTAGTCAACGTTGAGAAGCGTGATTGGCCTCCATTCCTCTGGACGAACTGATGATGGATCATGCTTAGGTATCAGCACAATGCGACCATCGCGAAAACTAGCCGGGAATTCAAAGTTATCAAAGCAGCGGCGGATAACGGACACGAAAGTGGCGCCATTATCTTCCCAGAAGGTCGGATAAAATTCAACAGGTAGCCCGTCCGGCCCTGGGGCCGAGCCACGTTTCATGGCAAATAATGCCGCCTTTACCTCACCAGCTGACGGTCGTGCACAAAGACGGTCAGCCACCTCAGGTGGAAACGGAGGCAGCCCACTAAGCATTGTACAAGATCCTTGAGTACCATGATCCATTTCCATAGTCGTACGCGCCATGTTTTCAAAATGCGTTAAAAAGAGTGAATAATTAACCTAGAACCTTGTCGTCGACGCGAAATTGAACACGATGCTGAGGCATCGTGTCTTACCTATATGCAAACGCTCACGCAACAGTTTTGATGGTGTCAGGGTCACCATCGTCATCGTCTTCTATGAGAAAACAAGAAACGCTAACGCAACAATTTTAGGGTGACTGGGTTACCGTCGTCATCGTGTATACGTATGATATAGGTAGGTATACGTATACGTATGGCCTAACGAGTGAAATAACGTTGCGACGTACTCCTACAGCGCTCTGCATCATGGCATATAATATTCAAAGGAAAGAAAACCGGAAGTGGTATGCATGAAAGCTACTCAGAAATTATTTATCCCACCTTTATTTATACTGTATAACATGAAAGTGTCGATACTTCTTTGTGACGACAGTGGCATTAGCACACTGCACGGGCTCGGGCTTACACGAAAGCCCGGGCCCGGCGCGGCCCGGCCCGGCCCGTGGGCCGAGTCGGGCCGGGTAGTACAGTTTCTTCACGGGCTCGGGCCGGGCTCGGGCACGGCATGGGCGTTTTGACCCGGACCCGGGCCGGGCTCGGACTTTCTGGTGGTGTACATGTAACGTGCAGCGAGTTATCCTCGCGCGTGTCGACTCTGAAAAACCTATTGCCCCGGCGCAGCTGGAAGCTAGCAGTGCTACTCCTGTGTACTTCCCTTTTCTTCTTCCGTCGTATCTTGCGCTGTTTGAACAGAATGTAAAAGTCCAGAAAGACCGAAATCGCCTCAAACCAAAGGATGCCATCGTATTCCTTACCTAAATCAATGTAATTAATGCTTTCAGTGCGGTGTAAACGCGTTCGCGACTTGCTGATTCTTCAAAGGCGAATTTTATTGCGATAGCAATTATATGGACACTTCAACCGGATTTCTGCCGTCTGCGTCGCCGTCGTCGTCGCCGTCGCCGTGAGGTCCCGTATAGATTCCAAGGGCGATAAAATCGTCGCCGCGCGCCGTATGCGCGAGCGAAAGCACGCGGGGGACGCGCGCTATCACGGAGGGCGAACCCCTCCCCTCCCCCCGCGCGCTATCACGGAGAGCGAACGCTCGGCGGAAAGCAAACGTGACTGTCGCGCGAAAGACCGTGGAGGTCTGGGAGGGAGGGAGGGAGGGAGGGAGGCGGGGCAGCGGGGCGGCGCTGTGCTCCGCATCAAAGGCGTATCTTGCCACTCAATCTCCCACGCGAAAGCAACAAAGCGGGAAGAGGGGGGGAGGGGGGGGGCAGCTTTTCCTCTGCCAACAACTTCTCCTTTGCGCTTTGGCCGGGGATGCCGGTCGTCCGCACCGTCTCTTATCTCCACACGACTCTGACCTTTGTATGCGCTGTGCATTCGCCGCTCAGTTTCCGTTGAAGCGACAGACCGCGCGAACCTGCGCTTGCTGCCAGCGTTTTGACAGTCGTTGGCTGCGGTCATTCAGTGTGATCTATTCATGTTTGCTTGTGCGCGCTGGCACCACGATTGTTAATTCAGTTAGTAAGCCAATGTGTCCAAGTTTATGAAGCCGATAAAACTACTATGCCTACTCCGAATAGCTCTCTACTAATTTGCTATCGCAATCGATGCTTCGCCTTTCGGGCGAAACTGCGACATTTTTTAAAACGATTACTGGTAAGATAAGATAATTTGTCACGAGGCTGAAATATGGTACTGCGTCCATCTATGATTACACGCATGTTCTCAACCGGCCGCCTAGCAGCAGCGCATTACGCTGCACTGTGGAAGAACGAGAAGCTTTCTTTCTCCATTTACTCCATCCATGCGCTGCGCTCAGGACTTGTCGTGGCGTGGAGATCAGTGGTCGTGGCTGCACTTCGGCTAGAGTGTACTAGAATACGGTTAAGTGGGACGAGTGGCTGGGGCGGCGCATGCTTTGCAGTGAGGCACCCGACGTGGAAAAATACTGTGGGGGCGTTGTGACAGAAGTGGATTGGGCAGCATTAAAGGCGCGCCGTTGGAAAGTGCTGGCGATACAGCTCGGCAGGGTCATTCGTACTACTTCGCGCACTGGTATTTGCGTTCAGACCGCTCAAATGGTGTTCATAATTGCATGTGGCATGTATTTATGCCTTAAGAATAAATTCCTTTCATTCTCTTCTTTTTTATTTTTTAATGCCACTCGGTGGTCTTTTTCGGTCTCGGGCCGGTTTCGAGCCGGGCTCGGACGGGGCTCGGGCCTAAGGTAAAGGGGTGGCGGGCCGGGCCGGGCAGGTAACGTAGATTATTTCCGGGTCCGGGCCGGGCCCGTGCAGTGCTCTAAGTGGCATGTCTTGCGTCAGCAAAACTTGACCGTACATGACCCTTATATAAGAAGCCTCGGTGTCGGTTTCATGCTTCTGTCATCAGCGGGAGTAGTGGTGAAAACAGTTTTCTGTCCAGAACTGCAACACGTTCTTTAACCACGAAACCTTCTCAGTAAATGCGATTTAGTTACTAATACGCGTATAGTTGGTGACAAGTCCTTTCTTTGTGTTCATTTCCCTCCAGCCAAACTCGTGAGCAGTGGCCATCATCGAGGGTGCCGAGCGGAAGCCATGCCAGGCCGACACCAGATGTGTTCGAGAAGGCAATCCAGTGCACCCGGCGGATTGTGCTCCCTGCGTTCTTTACGAAGCCAAGCCATGCAACACAAACGAGTGGGACTGGCTCTTCGTGGACGTCTACGATCTTCCACTGGACGCACCGGTGCTTGACCCAGACTTGTCTTTTCTGGAAAAACCGGTAGCTGTGTGATTATTCTGTTGGAACTTCACTGATTTTTATTCACAATTGATTGTTTCCTGGTAGATATGACGAAAGCAGTGTTTAGATATACCAAGATGCCCAGTCTGTAAATATACCTTGCGAATTGAAGGACAACCTATTGTTTACTGTTGTTCTGATATTTCAACGTTCACAGTCTTCAATTTGATCTCTTACCTTATTTCTTTTATCTGCAAGACATTTGCGTACAAAATGTTATTGCGTTAGACACGAGTGTCTCCGTGTAAGGGTTCCTGATTTTGATTTTATTGCGATAGCAATTATATGATCACTCCAAAGCTGATTTCTGCCGTCGCCGTGACGTTCCGTATGATGTCAACGGCGATGAAATCGTCGCCGCGCGCCGGACGGTGTATGTGCGAGTGAAGGGCGCGAGGGACGCGCGCTTTCACGGGGAGCGAACGCACGGCGGAGAGCAAACGCGTGTTCTGCGCTGTGCTCCCTGAAGGGCTGCAGAATTAAGCGCCTCTTTCCTACAATCACCATATTAACGTGATAGTGTTCAGGGCCCCGTGTCGCAGAAACTCCGGCGTCGGCATAGGCACCCGCGGCCGAGAAAATCATCCCCAACCACGCAGGCCCTCCAAATATATTTTACCACTAAAGTTGCTCACACTTTGTCTTGCATTCTTTACCAAGTTATTCCTCAGAATTTTGAGAGTGACAGATAGACAGACAGAGAACTTTATTTTGAAAGTGACAGCCCACAAACAATTGTCATGAAACAAAACACCGACAGCGCATGCCTTTAATGCCAAATCTTATCAGCCAGAAATATTAAAGGTGCAAACAATAAAAAGATGCCGGCCCACAAAAGAGGCCGCGTTTCTACCAGAAAAGCGCGCCTTTGTGCATAGCATTCACCGCCAGCGTTTCCCGGTAAACATTACGGTTACATAAGCTGCAGTTGCCGGGAAGTGTGAGAAACTGTCAAGGATCTTTTAATGCTATCGCGTTCAACTCTTGAAGCCGAAACTTAAGCGTCCTCCAAATTTTATATAGAGCTAACGCGACTTCTTCCGTCGCGCGAAAGGCCGTGGGGGGACGGGAGGGAGGGAGGCGAGGCAACGTTTAGCTGCGGTACCAAATGCGAATTTATATAAAGAAATCACATCATCTCACCCTACGGGCAACCATGGTGGGATGCGAAGGCATCGCGGGGGGTGCGCATCGAGTTTCCGTTTCGTTTCACTTGGCAACACAACCCAACAGTGAAAGTTAGAGTGAGAGAATATGTATTGAAAAGAGAGGAGACGTTTGTACGGGGTTGTTGCGTCTTTATTTAGAGATCGTACGTGATTCCTAGCGTCGGTGCGCGCGGTATCTTGAAGACCATCCCGAAGTTCGGGGTCCGCTTGCCGACGCTGACGTTTACGTTCTGCTTCCCGAGCCTTCCTCTGCTCCGCGACGGTGGCGCTGGCGCTGCAACTAGCGCCGACGTTGACGTTGTTCATGGCGTTTCGCACATCGTTGCACAGAGAGAGAATAGCCGAAGCACAGCGAACGCGCGCTTTATACTGCGCCGCCACACTTGCGCCGCCTACCGGCGTACCCTTAGAGAGAGAGTGAGAGAGGGAGTTATATGCAATGATTTGCTGCGCCACACCTGTGGCAGAGACGGGGAGAGGGGAGGAGGAGAGCGCACACCTGCGTAGGAGAGGAGAATGAGGGAGAGTTGCGCATGCGCAGTATGGGTGCGGACGCCGCAGAACGGACACTGCCCCGAGCATAAGATGTTCTCCCATCTAAAACGTTGCGAGGCGAGAAGGTGGTAAAGACTTCCGACGCTGCTCGACGAGTGTCCCGTTCTGATCTCGTCGAAAACCTCCGAGCCACCCCCAGAGGCACCGGCAACAGTCACCAACGCCGCGCGCGTTCGGTGCGAACGCGGGCAAACGCCGTCGGCGTCGACAACAGTTCTGCGCGTTGCTGGTGCTGCTGCATGTCCAAGTTTATACAGCTGATAAAACTACTATACCTAATCCGTATAGCTCTCTACTAATTTGCTATCGCGATTGATGCTTCGCCTCTCGGGTGAGACTGCGACATTTTTTTTTCATTTTCATAATACAGTGTGTTTGGTACCAGCCAAGCTTGGCTCTTCCTTCATCAACTGCAAAAGTACAGAACACTTGGTCGTCGCAATCTCAATGAGGTCGGCTTAACTTAGAAGCCCTTTCAAGGTAAGATAAGCGACTCCTGGTGATCACACCTAGTGTTCTATACTCTCTTACATTTCCGTGTTTTCACTGCGTTACGGCACATTAACTTTATGAATTATTGCAAACTCGGGGTGCGTGGTCAGCTGCAGACGATGGATTTAAAATTTTCTCACTCTGCGCACACAAAGAAAAACTTAGGGATATTTGGTTTCTGGAGATTGCTTCGACGCATTTTCTACTGCAAAGGCCTGAACTTGGGGCCACGTGATGGCCTCTCTACCACCACCTGCCCTCCTTCGGAACAAAGCACGTTCAGGCGAGTGAGAAAGGTGTAGGGCTGATTATTTTTTAAGTTGTATGGAATTAAAAAATTGTCTGTGGCAGATCGCATAATTCTTGTCTTTGATCTGCATTATTCAAGGAGGCGTACATTACTACCATGATAAATCGAAGTACATATTTAACAAATAAATGAAAATTAACTTTAAAGAATTACTTTACAGCCCAATTTGCAATTCACGAATTGTAGCTTGTGAGTTTCCAACACTTATCCACTACAAGCGAATTTCCAGGATAAAGCTAGTTTGGTGATATTATTTCCCAATGTGTTGGACGAAATACATTGGTGTTCCTGTTATTTTTGTGCTTCAATGCATAAAATAACGTTTTGTTAAAAATTAAGAGGCACAAAGGCACATTTTTGTAATGGCGCATATTTCCAAACTGGTGTCATTATGGAAATTGATTCCAAGTGGATACGTCTTGCGAATTTCGGCTGACATTAATAAATTGCCACATGTGACATAAATTAATTATTTTAAAAGGTAAAAAGGGACTCTTGATAAATAACTGAATATGTGTTTCTATTTCTTGTGCAATAAATGTACACTACTATGAATTATCCAGCGCAAGGATCAGTATTATATTATCTGGTACCAGGCGATTTTTAAAAAATTACTAATAACTTAAAAAAGATCCTTCCGTATATCACACTCAAATTATTTACCCTAGTACTCGACCTTTATGAAAAATTATTTTGATAATACATTCCTGGGAGATGCCATACTCCCCGAGTCCTGCTGGAGCAGAGTCAAGCGTCAATCAAAAAGCGTAAACTTGGTCCTTTTGATACGAAACGCCGTCACTTCTACGTGAAAAGTGAACGGTAGATTGTTTCTACTGCTTCCAGATTTTATATCGAGCGTCAAGCGAAGTTGCAAATAAGGCGACTGCAATATGCCGCACATAAAGTTATCACAGTAGCGGCTGCTGCCTCTATTCATAAGAAAGCGCATCATTGGCAAATCGTTCGAAAAAAGATCTATCTTCTGTCATGACCGGCACCATCAAAACGAGTTAGGCGTATAATTCAGCCCAACACCACCACGGCGCCACCTACCGAAATTGAGGGCGGTGAGCGTCGTTGCGACGCCCACGTGGTCTGGAAGACATTTTGTGTGCAACGTGCGCAGGGCAGATAAATTCACTTCGCTAAGGTTCCAGAGCATTGATATATGCAAGACCTCCACCGCTACTGTCGAATCAAAGCAGTCCTTCTATTTTCAAGTTTTGATGCACGAAATTTTGACACCTACCATTTGCGACCAACAGCTCTTTTCCCTTCGAGTAGAAATCATCTATGATAAGAGCCTAACATACTTCTAAATAAAGCATGAAAGCATTGAATAGGGCAGTTATAAGCGCCACCTCGCCAAGTTTGCTTCAGTTATTACTGCTGACAGGTGCTCGGACGGCGCAGGAGGAAGGCAAAAGTACGACGCCCGTCTCTGCGCCGTTGTATGGAGCCGTTCAGATGGTAGCGTCTGTTCGTAACCGAAAAGGCAGGTGACGCAGATCAGGAAGAGCTGGTTGCCCGAACGGCTCACACTCGTGCTAAGCACTGACGATCCGGCTGGCCCACTGGTTGCACTGCCGGCATTGAACAGACGGTCTGGCTGGCCTTGTCCTTGTGCTGTTCTTCTTGATTACAATATATATATATATATATATATATATATATATATATATATATATATATATATATATATATATACAGATCCCACGTGCTGGTGTAATTTATGTGAGCGAAGCTTTCTGTGCTGTTTGCGTTGATTGACAATAATTGGCGGTGATGTTGACGGCGAATGTTTATGCTCTTCAGTGTTTTGTGCAGTACGAGAATGGTTAGATGTCTCGTTGCGCGCACCACTAGGGAGTATACACAGAACGCACAGCGAGAACGCGGTCCGGATCAAAGACGCGACCTCGAGCAACGCCATGACCAAAATGACACCGTGGCGAGTACAGAACGGTTGATTTGAAGAGCAGCCTGTGCGGCGTAGTGTCGTCTTCCCGCCGCGGTGCTTTAATGCGGCTTTGCGTCTGTACTCCCTGCGTCAGTTGCGCTGGGCAAGTTTGCAAGGTGTTCATTTTTCAGAAATAGCAGAAATGGACGGTAGCGTACCTTGAATTTACGTTTATCCAGTTTGTCCACCACTCTCGCCATGTCTAAGAGTAGCGTTTCGTTCATTCAAAGACTCTGAACGAGGCATGCTTTCTCATGTTTCGTCATCCATGGCGCTGGCTTTACCCATTCTTTGTCTCCTCCATCTACCTCCCCTCTACCATTCTATCTCCACAAAGGTAAGCGCTGCAGCTTCTGCAATGTTTTTTTTTTTTTTTGGGGGGGGGGGGGGGGGGGGGGGCTCAGACATAATTACAACCGTCTACAGAGTATTGTGAAACGCCCAGGCAGCGGCAAAGGGCATTGTGGCAATCCCTTGCAAGCGTCGCCTGACCCCTCCTGCACGCACGCGCGGTCTCAACCGCCCTCCGACGTGGCGTGCCAGACAGCAGCATCAGCTGCAGCGGTGGAAAAGTCGAAAGAAGAGGCAAAGAAAGCTTCGCTTTAAAAGTTTTGCTTTAAAACGCCAATCAAACGTACGCGTTGAAACGCGTCCGTACGCGCCATTGCCTCGCGCCCGACGGAGGGAAAGGACTCGCGCAGGACGGTATCGTCAATGATGCTATGATGTTCTAAATGAGGATGACCCCTGTTTGCGATGCACTGACTACTCAATCTGCTATCATCTTTGTGGCGCCTGCTCCCGCGTCTCTGAGAGCACGTTCAATTAAGTCTATAAGCGCTTATAAGCGTGATGAGTTTAAGAAGTCATGGCGATGCCCTTCATGTCAAAAAAACAAACAAAGCAAGCGCTTCAGCACCAAAGGAAAATAATCAAATGATAGCTTCCATGCTCATCCAAATCAACAGGAAGCTTGATGAATATCTGCCCTTGAAGCAGACTGTCAGTGACAAAGAGGAATCGGTACAGCTGCTACCTAGCAAGTATGACACATGACACTATTCTTGAGGCCGTTAGTAGACATGACGCTGACATCAAGGCTCTCGGGGGCAGAGTGACCAAACTTGAGAAGCTAGGCGCGAAAGAAAGAGCCACTTGCTGTGTCTGCCGCAGTCAATGACCTTGAATATCACAGTCGTAAACTAAATCTGGAAATGAAAGGCATTAAACAAGACAATAATGGAAATCTGAGGGATAAAATCCAACTCCAACTCTAGCATCAAAGTTGGAATTAGCTTCTCTGACTGAAGAAACTCTCACTTCGGCTTCCGTCGAAGAATGACAGGACGCCAGGTGTTGTTATCCTTTTTTTTTTTCGAATCAGGTAACTCGAGATCGTTGGCTTGCTAAAAGAAAGTGTCTATCTACTGCCCAGCCTGGCCTTTTAACAGCGGAGCTGTTTAAGGTAGAGGTTAATCCCTACGGAGAGATGGTGGTCGCAGTTTCGAGCAAAGTGGAAAGAGTGTGAAATGAGGAGAGGAGGTACAGAGACAGAAAGAAAGAGATAGGGACAGAGAGCGAGAGAAATAAAGAAAAGAAAAGCAACTTTCTATGCTATACTTCTTTTCTTTATTGCAATGGTGTAATAGTCAACTCCGTAATAACACATTCATATTTTACAATTGTTTCATAGGTAACAAAGATTTCATACGGGGCACCAAATCGGGTACACATTTTTGCACTTTTTCCATTACGAGAAATGAAATCAGAGACTCGCGAAAGTACTCTATAGCAGGGCGAGCATCAACGTCCGCATGGCGAACAGCCATGCGTGACGTCCAAATACTATGCAGAGCCAGTAACATAGTAATATCATATTGAAAACCATCCTCATTATCAACCATAACGAGGATGATTTTCCATATTATATTACTATGTTACTGGCTCTGCATAGTATTTGGACGTCACGCATGGCTGTTCGCCATGCGGACGTTGATGCTCGCCATCAACCATTAGGTACCTTATTCCCTGTGCATCCAAGGGGAAATCCTTCTTTAAGGTCCTTTGCAGGAGATTCCAGAAGAACATGCCATCCCAGCATTCCAGGAACACGTGTTCAATTGTTTGATTTGCGGCACAAGAAACAGTGGTCACGCCACGGAACGAAGAATCCCTTTTCAGAAAATCATGTCTTAAATGGCCCAACGCCTGCATGTAATTTCAAGAAGAAAGTTTTCACCCCAGGACGCACAGGCATGGTTTTTACACGTTTCAGCACTTTCCGCCATCTTCCCCCAGAGAAATCAGTCCGGTACAATGGAATTGGGGGAGCAATATCACATAAATCATTATACAATTTTTTACGGGACACTGCGCTTAAATATTCAATCGAGAAGCGGGCCTCCAGGAAGCGGCACGACTCAAAAACCTCTTTAAGGCAACGCTGTAGTCGACCTTCCATTTTATTGGAAGAGATGACAAAGTTGGGCAAAGCACTGACCAGTCGTACTTGGCCAACTGTGCGCAGGAAAGGATCCTGAACATCTCGAAGGTACAAAAAATGATTTACAAGCTGTCTCAGAAATAAATGCGATAAACTTAAGCCCCGATCACGAGCACGCCGAAAAAGGTTCGTCCGACTTGTTCATTCGCATGTCGATCCCCATATAAACATGGAAAAAACTCGATGAAGTCTTTGCACATTTGTTCGAGAACAGTAGAGCACTTGCAACACAATACCACAATTTACTAATAAAAAACAAATTGCAAAACGTAGCACGAGCAAAGGTACATAAATCTCTGCCCTTCCATTTCTCGGCTTTTTCTCGGATTTCTTTTGTCTGTCTCCGCAGATACGGATCACTGTCGGTGTAATGTTCTAAGGGTACGCCTAAATACTTCACCGGGGTCGTTACCCACTGCACATTTAGGACAAACTGTAGCGTCAGGTCCCAAACGCCATTCCAAAAACCAATACATTTTCCCCAATTGACTGCACTACCGCTTACCTGACAAAAACGTTTTACAATGGTAATAACATCCGCTATACTTTCGAGATTTGAACAAAAAAGGCCTATATTGTCTGCATAGGCCAAAACGCGTACTTCAGATGCATGTAGCCTGAAGCCACTAATTGTACTGCGGTTTATAATACTTAGGCAAAAGCTTTCAATAAACATGCAAAAAATGTAGAGGGGAAATAGGACATTCTTGGCGAACTGAGCGCCGCACTTGGATGAGATTTCCAAGTTGTTTGTTAACAACGAGCCTAGTAATACAACCACTGTACGCCATACGAACAGCTTGTGTTATTACTGTACAAACATTTGCATGTTCTAAGACAGTTATAAGCAAGTCATGTGGCACGCAGTCAAGGCCTTCTCAAAATCAATCTGGAGCATCGCGACTGCACCCTTCATGGCGTCGCAACACTCTAATACACAGCTTGCTTTGTGAATGTTGGTAAAGATGCTTCTGCCCTTTATTCCAGATGTTTGATGCGGGCCCACTATTTCTTTTATTACGCTTTGCAACCTTCTAGCCACTATTTTCATAAAGATTTTGTAATCAACATTTGTCAGACTGATAGGACGATAGGCTGATACCTGCCAAAGTTGGGTACAATTGTTCGTTTTAGGAATAAAAATAGTATGGGAAGTGAGAAATGATGAAGGCAGAGATTTAAACTCAAAGACTTAGTGTAATAAGCGGCCCAATATCGGAGATATTTCTCGCTTGAAGTTCTTATACAAAGCCGCACTTAGCCCGTCAGGGCCAGGGTACTTTCCGAGATATATGTATTCGGTCGCTTTCTGTACATCCCCTACCGAGAAACAACTTTATTGAAATACAGATATAAGTACAATACAAGTACAATACAATTGAAATACAAGTACAAATGTGTCGCAGCTTGAGAAAAACCGGCGTCCTCCGCCGTGGGAGAACTCCCCGAGCTGGGAGGCCCGTGCACAGTTAGGAGAACCAGGCGCGGATCCAGGGGGGATGTCCGGATGTCCTGACCCCCCCCCCCCTCAAATTTCTGCATCGCCCCCTCGCTGACAGGGGGATGGCCCTGTCGCAAAAAAAAATATATGGCCACCAGCATTCTTCAAAAGTATTTTTCGCGAGTACCGTTGGTATCAGCCCTGTAGAAGTAAAGCTAGCTCGCTCACAAGCTTACTTGTATTCCGTAGGAGTGTGGTGTCGCGAAGTTGCCGTAGTTTTTCTCATAAACACCTTGGACCTCCTGGCGCCGGCCGTGCTTTACTCGTCCCGTCGGTGGCGTCGAATGAACGAGGGGACGTCCCTTTTGCCAAGCACGCCGAGGTCCGCTCGCGCGCCTTCGCGCCTGATTAACTTAGTTTCCCCTTGGGGTGCCAATGGTTACCTCATTCGCTGTCATCGGTTCCGCGACCAACCTGCTTAATGAAAGAGATCTCTCGCTGAAGTGTTCATATATAAATAAAAACAACTAACAGCTAAACTAAGAACTACGCATAGGCAACTTTTTTTAGCTGTAGCACTCATTGTGATCACAGTTGCACGTTGACAATATCCAGTACGAGCACATGACCGTTCGTACGCTACAAGTTTTTCATTGTGACTTCGCAGTTTTGTTGTCGTATATTAAGCATAGGAGGCTCAAACCCGCCGGATCCGTTTATCTGAGTGGGCGTTCTCGCGGAGCGGGGCGAAATTTCGAGCCGCGGCTGCGAAGTGGGGGAGCGTGACGTCAGCGGGGAACGCCAGCGCGCGGGCCTAGGATGGCGTCGCGTGGTTAGAGAAACGGGAGCAGATGCGCGCCTTGTGTAAAGGATGACGTCGCGTGAGAAACAAAACATGAAGACGCTGGCTCGCGCTCTCGGCTACTACGCCACATCGTTATTCTTTTAGGTGGCGTCGTGAGTCTTCATACGCGGTGATTCGCATATCGTAAACAACCAGTGTAGTGGTTGCCGCGTTGGAGCGTAGAGTCACGCCCGTATTCAAGAACGTTCCTGTAGTCAACGCAACACCTCGACTCAAGAGGAAATATAACACCGCCATCCCTCCAAAGAAGTGGTCACTGAGCTTCATGATCATTCACGGGAATTCTTTAGAATTGTCGCGTCTTTATCAGTGGAGAGGGGGCGCTGTGCTCAACAAGGTGGAGTGGAGGAAGAGCTTCGAGTCGAGGGCTGTTTGAGAATAGGGGAGTTAGTCCTCCAAATCAAACGAAGGTGAATCAGCCGAACACAAAGACTTCTTAAGGAAATCAAGGTGTCCCAACAGAACTCCAAAGACGGATCCGTGCTTACGCATTTATAACGAACCTGCAAAAGATCATCCCAAATTTTATTTTAAGAAACAATAGAGGCTTAGATATACCGGGTGTTCAAAATGAAGTTTTATGGTTTTCTTAAAATTAGACACTGGCAGGCACGTGAAGACCATCTGCGCAAATAAGTTATGTGGCCAGGGGGACACAAAGTGAGATGATAATTATCGCTGTTAGCAGCCGAATTAACTAAAATTGAATACTCAACTTTTTATTGACTGCAGTAAGTGTGTATGTTTGTATTCAAAAGTTAAAGGCAGTCGTGTTTCTACACAGCTTCACTTGGAAGAATTCTTCTAGCATGTCTGTGCTCCGAGATATCCAACTCCAAATTTTAATTGTCGTTCGCATGATTACACATGCAACTTGCAAGAGAGTGAGGATCGGCGCAAAGCTCCTCCCTGATGTGACACCGCTGTTGCGTGCGGCATTTAGTCTGACAACGGGGCGGAGGCATTGGCAAAGAAAATAACTGTCCCCCTTCCCCTCACGGCTGGTGAAATGAAAAAAAAAATCGAGGAACCCGTAACCGCTGTCGTAACACGCGACCGCGCAGCCTGTAAAGATGGCGGCCGCTGCCATGCCGAGATAATGGCGCGAGCGGAGAAGCCGGAGGGCAGTACGCGTGCGTAATGGTGATTAGACGACCGGGCATGGTCCTTGCCTGGGCTACGCAAATAAAGTGACTGCTGATTTCCAAGTATTCTAAGTTTTATTGAAATCAAGAGTAACAACGGCACCATCAACAGCAGAAACCTTTTTAGCTATGCTAACGAATATTTCATACTGCCGCTTTAAGTTTGGTGTTGTGAAGTACAAATCTCATGACAACACTTCACCCATCAAGATGTCAATGCCCTAAAGATGTTCAAAATGCCTCCCTTCCACAGCAACGCAAAGCATAAACCGCTCTCGCGTCGACTCGATTATTCTGCGCAGTACGACAATTGAAATTTGGAGTCGGATATCTCGGAGCACGGACACGCTAGAATAATTCTTCCGATTGATACTGTGTAGAAACACGACTGTCTCTAAGTTTTCAATACAAACATACCCACTTACTGCAGTCAACAAAAAATAGTTGTTCAATTTTAGTTAATTGGGCTGCTCACAGCGATAATTATCATCTCACTTAGTGCCCCCCTAGCCACATAACTTATTTGCACAGGTGGTCTTCGCGTGTGCCTAATTTTAAGAAAACCATAAAGCTTAGTTTTGAACACCCTGTATTATCAGGCACAGCCGCCAAGCACATGGCTGTATTGGGTAACGTCCTTTTCCTATAAGCTCGGAGAAACCGATACCTGGCTTCGCTACAGGTCTTCTTCCTCTTTCTGGGGTTTTACGTGCCAAAACGAGTTCTGATTATGGGGCAGTGGCGCACCGACGGGGGGATTCGGGGGTCGTAACCCCCCCCCCCCCTCCCCCTGAGGCCGAGTTAACCCCCCTTTTGTTTAACCCTTTTTCTTTCCTTGCGCCTTTGAGTACTGCAACTTAGATGTTTGACGCGCAATCGTTTGCACACTCGCAAACTTGCGCAAAAAGCGCATTTTTTGACAATTATACCGTGAAGAAACTCAAAGTAGGGCTGTTTAGATGGTATTGGCAAACTAAGGCAAACTGTCAACACCCCCTGGCAGAGATCCTGGGTGCGCAACTGTTATGGGGCACGCCGTAGTGGAAGGCTCCGGATTAATTTTGGCCACCTGGGGTTCTTTAACCTGCACTACAACGCAAGTACACGGGCGTTTTTGCATTTCGCCTCTACCGAAATGCGGCCGCCGCGGCCGGGATTCGATCCCGCGATCTCGTGCTCAACGCCTGAGCTGACTGAGCCACCACGGCGGGCTACAGGTGTTGCTCTAGCCGTATAAAACGCGGGTTTATCGTGAGCAAAAACGGTAAATTTCGGTAAATAAGAAAGGCTACTATCATCATCATCATCATTGACAGAAGCTGACCCCCCCCCTCAGAAAAAACCTGGATCCGCCCCTGAGGAGAACGCCGTGAGATGGGCGGAGGTTGGCCATGCATACTAAGTGGGTGTGAGCCGGGCGGCCATGTTGTCTTCCTGGCCCAAGGGCCGGCGGTTCTAACAGGCAAAAATAAACAAAAACCCAGTTTTGAGCCCAACCCACGCGTCGAATTAGGTCTCTAGATGTTTCAAAACAACCCTGCATACAATTTGGAACCCGAAAATCGAAAAAAACCTACCGGTTTGGAGATAAACAACAAAGCCGATAAAACCACCGAACCGAGCAGAATCGCGAGCCGCTCACGCGAGGTTGAAAGTTCCAATGTATCCTTTGTTTCGCCATCTAATTGTGGCATGAAAGACAAAAATTCACTCTTGAAGTGGTCGCTATCTACTGTAACTAACGAAAACAGAGCACCCCAGGTGGTCAAAATTAATCCGGAGCCATCCACCACGGCGTGCCTCATAATCAGAACTGGTTTTGGCACGTAAAACCCCAGAAAGAAGAAAACAGAGCACTATATACATAATCAGTCACGTGGTGTTCCTCAAGGAGCTGTCACTTCCCCATGACTATTTAACATTCTGATGTGTTCCATTCATCGTCATCAACATGTACAAACATACGTATAGGCAGATGGCATTGCTTTCTTCGCATCAGACAGTGATATTTACTCTCTATATTATCAGCTACAGAACTACCTCTACGTCATAGAAACATGGTTAAGCAAAATTCGCTTTTCACTTAACGTTAGAAAATGCTCGATATTGGTTTTCCCTCTTAACAATCCCGTTAACATATCGCTATCCTATCGCCTCGAGACTATACCTCACGTGGAGTCGGTGAAGTATTTAAGTGTAGTCTATGACGGTTCCCTCAGCTGGATTGGCCATATTGACCATATAGTTAAAAAAGGAGTGAGAGCAGTTCGTATGATACGTAAGCTGTGCAACAGTCGGTCCAGAATGCGGAGAGATCCACTTTTAATTATGTATAAAATGTATGTGCGGCCCATTTTAGAATTTGGATGTGTATTGTTTTGTGGTGCGCCAGCTTATAAATTACGCCCCCTTGTTCTGCTTGAGCGGGAAGCGCTAAGATTCTGTTGCGGATTACCGAAATTTATTGTCAATAACATACTACACCAAGAAGTCAGGTTGCCCTCAATATTGTGTAGATTTCATTCATTTGCTGACGGTGCAAACATTTTTAAATTTGTATGAATCCCCTATTACAAGATTGGAAAACATATGCATTTCCCAGTCTGCATTATTCTTCGGAGTAGACTGGCCTCGGTTTCATACACCACAGGTGGTCTTTGTACAAACATTTATCAATCCGTTAAATGTACGTATCTGGGAGGTGCCGCCTATTTGTGATGTGCTAGACAACCTGCAAATCATATATGGTGGTATATACCCAAACCACGCAAAACTTCTCTCTCATAATATATTAAACGGCCTATATGACCATTTAAGGAGTTTAGCTATAAATACGGTCGAGCGGTGACGTGGAGCAGAAGTAGAACACCCGGCTTCTAATTTGAAGGTCGTAAGTTCGATCCTTCTCCAGTCCACTACATTTTCAGGCATAAAATGGTGCCTGACTCCGGCAAAAAAAAATATATCGCCGAGAGCTAGTGGGGCTATACTAGTTCAGGTGCAAATAAATTAGGAAGGCCCATTAAGCTTCAACAAAGTCACTCTCTCACTAGAAAAGGAGTTGGCCTCCCTGGTGCAGTATTCGACCACTACCTCCCTCATGACTTCTACAATTAACCCATGGCCCTCAGTACCGAGCGGCTGCGGAACACCTGACCAAGGCCGCGGTCAGACCTGTGACGTGGCAGAGGGTGCTAAGAATCTCTGGGTCTGGACAGGCCGCCACTGGAAACTGAACCTGGCAACGTTCAACACGCGCACCCTCTCGAGTGAGGCTAGCTTAGCAGGACTATTTGAGGAATTTTTAGGCATTGCCTGGGATATTATTGACCTTAGTGAGGTTAGAAGAACTGTTGAGGCTTATAATGTGCTAACGTCCCCGTCCTCTGTTGTCTTCCAGATAAGAGAGAATTGGGAGTAGGATTTATAGTCCATAAGGACATAGCGGGCAACATTGATGAATTCTGCAGCATTAACGAGAGGGTAGCAGTCGTCGTAATAAAGCTGAACAGGAGGTACAAAATGAAGGTAGTACAAGCCTACGCCCCAACCGCCAGTCACGATGATGAAGAAATGAAACAGTTTTACGAAGATGTTGAATTAGCAATGAGAAAGGTGCAAACTCAGTATACTGTAGTCATGGGCGACTTCAATGCAAAAGTGGCGGGAAAGCAGGCTGGCGAGCAAGCAATTGGCAACTACGGCATCGATTCTAGGAGCACTAGGGGAGAGATGTTAGTAGAATTCGCGGAAAGGAATGGGCTCCAAATAATGAGTACCTTCTTCAGGAAGCGCAGCAACAGGAGGTGGAACTGGAAAAGCCCTAATGGAAAAACAAGGAATGAAATAGATTTCATACTCTCTGCCGATCCCAGCATAGTGCAGGATGTAGAAGTGTTAGGTAGGGTAAAGTGCGGTGAGCATAGGCTAATGAGCTCTAGAATTTCTCTCCATTTGAAGAGAGAAATAATAAAGTTAATCAAGAAGAAACAGGCCAACCTAGACGCAGTGAGGGTAAAAACAGACCAATTCAAGCTTGTGGTCGCAAACAAATATGCATCTTTAGAATATGAAGATAAAGACAAGATAGAGGTAATTAATGAAACCGTAACTAGGTTGATCTCAAGCGCAGCACTTGAAGTGGGAGGTAAGGCACCAAGGCAACCAGTAGGTATGCTTTCCCAAGTAACAAAGGGCCTAATAAAGAAAGGACAAAACATGAAAGAAGACAATGGGCATGCTGAGTGGCGTCATTATTTGCAGGTTTCCTCTCAGTAATAGGGAATTGCTAAACAGGTGCATCAGGTGCAACCGGAATTATACTGGCAAATTTACACGCAAGTCACAGAATCTGTTCATTGCACTTTCGACCATCGTGCTTCTGCAAACGCCACAGCAGAAGGACATTGAAGCCTGATGATGTCCCGAGTATTTCTTTGCCAGGAAGCAATCAACAGGTGAGTGTACCTTATACGGACGAAATCGAGTGCACGAACCCACATATTTATTTATATTTTATAAACTGTGCAATATTTTCAACGCTTCCTTGCATGTCATTTCATGTGACATCCCTTCTCTGGTCACAAAGGTGTGCAGCGAATCCATTTGCATGATCGACCGAGAAAAAAGAAAGATGATGGGCGCAGATGCCTTTAAAGTATTTCGACCTTGCGAATTTAGACACCGCGACCATGTCTTCGAGCGCCTAACTCATAACATCGGCAAGTGACACTTGCCACAGCAAACATGGGAAGCCTTATACGGCATTTTCGCTAGTGCGTGACCGTTGAAAACCATATGCCGCCGGAAATTTTAACAGGATCATCCGTAGGTTGCGTAAATGTCAGCTGCACGGCCAACACCTCCCAGACCCATGCACACACCGGCTGCACACATACACAACTTCCTTGCAACTTCCTCCATGCACTACAAGCTATAGGTTGCCAGATTTCAACATTAAAACTGATTACTATTCTAGTCTAGCAAGCGTCTTGGGAGCTGGCAACATCAGCGTAGCAACATGGCGGCGCTCTTGCGGTTACCGATTTTAGTGTACTAGAATTAGGGCTTGCTAGAACCCTACTAGAATGGAGGAGGGGGTCCAGCGCACGCCTTGGCAAGCGCCGAGGGTGAAGCAAAGAACGTTGAAATTGTGGCGGCGCTGCCGTCGCCTTATTCTGCTTTACAAGAATGAGAAGAAAGAAATTAGAAGGGAAAATCTGTACGATAACACAAAGGGCAGTGCCTTGCTATTTGAGGCTCGAGCCGGTTGCCTAAGGACGAAAACATATCGGAACAAATATTCGGAACTAGATGAGACATGTGTATGCTGCAGTAAAGATCCAGAGACCACTCAGCACATCCTAATGGAATGCGACGGGATCCACCCAGCGAGAACCGTTGGTAACGTGCAACTCCCAGAAGCGCTTGGGTTTAAAGTGGAAGGAAACATAAACAGATCAGCCGTAGAGATCAGCAAGAGACGATTAGAGTACTGGTGGAAAAAAAGCAGGGAGAAGATCGATACGACCTGATCTCTTAAAATCATAGGCAGCGGTACAAGCTAAATTTTTGAAAAAGGTATACAAAAATGCGAGATAAAGAACATGTGTAGTATACCTGATTAAATCAAGCAGGCTAGGTGACTATTTGTCGCCACCCCGTTTCAAAGGGCATGCCAATAAATCATCATCATCATCATCATCATCTGAATATCCGACCAATAAACGTTGGCTCCAGCTGTTTCGGCTGCGCTCATTGTCTGAGGCGAGCCCACGGGCTGAGTAGCTGTCGTCTGCTCGACGCACCTTCGTTGTTGCATCGTTTGCATTCTTTTCGCCGCTCTTTTGCCATTTTATTTACAATATATCGGTGGAGAACAATGTCAGTGTTACTGCCACCGAGTATCCGCCTATCAAAGCACCATGCAGCTGCGGTAGGGTCTCCGACCCGACAAGCGTACGGCCGGCGCGCGGGGCCGCTCATTTGAGAGAAAGCGACGGTGGCGCCACCAACTTTTCCATAAAGAAAGCCTCAGCGGGGTGCCTCCGTTGGACCCACTTCCCAATCTAGTACACTCTACAGATTTCAATGCATGTGTAGATTGTACTAGAATATTTTGAGTGGCACGACCAGCGGCCGCGGAGAGGGCCTTTTCGTGCAGAAAAGTAGCGGCAGCGCTGTAGTCGACCACTCTTGAAAGCGTCGTCCGGCCTCGCAGGCGGCTGCTTGCCGGGGTGTTTGCAGAAACGTCGAGTTTCCACGAAATGAACGTCGAAATGAAGGTTTCATCGCAACTGAACTACATTACTGTCCCGGCTACAAGTAATCTGCCCTGGCCGAGCACCAGGCATAGTCGAAGAGCGTGGGTTTTTTTTTTTTTTTTTTTTTTTTTTTTTTTTTTTTTTTTTTACGCGCAAAATGATTGTGAGACAATTGGTGAAGCGCGACATTAACCTTATTCTAGAGAACCGTATTATTAATCTGCTGCTTGGAAATTCGATCAAACGTCACTATTGGAGCGATCAATGCCCGTCATTCGTTTTATTGCCTGCTTAATTATACATTTTCCTGTACAAAACGCATTCTAATGAGCACAGCGGAGTATGTGAGCAGTGTTGCAATAGCTGTATTGTCACGTGGTAGTGACGGTCGAGAACACAGCAGCAAAAGTGTGAATGGCAAGACTAACTCCTCAGTGGGCGAACCTGTGCCTAGAAAAACCGGCTGCACTCAAAGCACAACATAGCGGCGAACACGGTTGAAAATCTGATCAGCGGGTCGAGCGCGTCGGCTTTTATACTTGACTCTTTCTCTACGAATGTGTCATCGAAGGTTCCAGAGTAATCGCTGGTGCCAGCGTGTCTTCTAGAAAGTACTACACAATTTGCGTCACACATACATGCAATCAGATTACGCAAGGTTCGGTGACAATTAACAGACAGTGGATTGAACCATCGATAACATTCGAGAAACGTCCGATACATGCGTCCTGCGCGGAGCGATAACATTTGTTAGAGAGTGAAACGTAGTCACCCGAGAAAAAATAAACGAGTACACGTTTTGGTATAATAATTTTTCATTTAGTCGCACTTCTGCCGACGGCTATTGGTAGATATTCTCTGTAATCAGAATCCTTATTCGAACTGCAAGAAGCTTAGACGTACCTCCTGTACCTAAACGCATGCGAAAAAAAAAAGCTCAATTTGCTCGGCATCCACTGCACCGTTCTTGATGGGCTAATTTGTTGCATTTTGAAAGAAAACTTTCAGATGATCCAATTGTAGGAAGCAGAATCTTTATTAAAGCATGTCAATCTTTTCCATACAAATATTGTGAAACTAAAACAAAAGGCAAGCATCAAATTTAACTAAGTACTAAACAAAAATGTCACAAATGTTTATACTGAAATAATCTACTGGGATATCTACAGTGCTCGAAATTGATGTATTATACACTGCTTTGAAATACACCCATAATTTCTTAGCAGGAATTTTCCAAAATGTTCGTAAACATTGTAAATATTTCTTCTAAGCTGTACATTGATATATGACATTTTCCCGCTCGAGATGCTCTAACAGATGCAGTTCACACAACTGCGATATCTGCTTTAATTTAAAGCAGATTTACAGATTTCTAAGCTTTGTTGCCATCTGGTGGCGCAGAGCTCAAACAGCCAAATACAGATCTATTATTATTCCTGTAACTACAGTGGCTAGAATTCTAGCCACTGTACTGTAACCAAGTGTAAAACATTTGAAACATATAAAAAGACAACGTGTTCAAGATTACGCTCCTGCCAAAAATTTGAGCCAGCAGCAATGTAGAAAAAACTTGGTTACTGCTATATTAGCTGTGTGTTTGGTTGAGCTTTGTGCCGCCAGGTGGCTGCACCGTGCAAGCAGTTCACGTTTGCCCCTCCGTTCATCACGTCAAACGTGGTAAAACGGCCAGTACACTTACGCTTGCGTTCACCTGAATACCGGACAAGCTAAATTCTATTGTGGCAAGCCTTCGACGTGATGTGACGGCCGCCGTCAAAATCGTTTCAGGGTCCCTGAAACGATTTTGACGATTTTGTACAAACGTACTGAGTCGTTAGAGTAGGTCCTTCTGATCATTAATTGACGCATCTAAGCGCTCCACGTACAACGTGTAATTTATTATAAGGGCTTAAAAATGTACATCGCTGCCGATTGCAGCACGCCAAGCGGCTGATTTTTTGCCCAGATGACGTGTTTTGCCCAGAATACGTCACTGGGCCAGCTCTCCGATTGACTGCCACTTGCACATCATAACTGGATTGACTGCCCAGGGCGCGTCATCGATAATTTTTCCAACATTATGGTGAACAAATGTTGTTCGTAATAGTTTAGATGTTAGTTAATTTGTTTCTATAAAAAGAAAGTAGCAGAAAGAGAATGCACAAGGACATGTATCACTACACAAAAAGCACTTCCGGCCCACAGCAAGTGTCGTCTGCTTGTGTTACAACGTGCTCCGTGTTGACGAGAGCTGCGCGGTCACTGTTGGTCTTGTTCTCTTTTCGCAAGCACCATGGTTCGCTCCTGCGTTGTGGGCTGCAAACGTAGCGATCGGCGACATGTCAAGCTGCGACATCGTGCCCCGCTGCAAGGCAGCAAACGAGCGCAGTGGCTGCAGCGCATCGGACTGACGGTATCCAAACGGCGCCAGCATCTACGCGTTTGCGGCCGTCACATCACGTCGAAGGCTTGCCACAATAGAATTTAGCTTGTTCGGTATTCAGGTGAACGCAAGCGTAAGTGTACTGGCCGTTTTACCACGTTTTACGTGATGAACGGAGGGGCAAACGTGAACTGCTTGCACGGTGCAGCCACCTGGCGGCACAAAGCTCAACCAAACACACAGAACCAAGTTTTTTTCTACTTTGCTGCTGGCTCAAATTTTTGGCAGGAGCGTAATCTTGAACACGTTGTCTTTTTATATGTTTCAAATGTTTTACACTTGGTTACAGTACAGTGGCTAGAATTCTAGCCACTGTAGTTACAGGAATAATAATAGATCTCTATTTGGCTGTTTGAGCTCTGCGCCACCCGGTGGCGCAGAGCTCAAACATCTACTCATGTTTGTCAAACATCTATTCATGTTTGCTTGTGCGGCTGGACCGTGCATGCCAATCAGGCCGCTCACGTACGTCTACGAAGCTCCTTCATCACAGCGGTATGGCGGGGCTTTAGTTTACGCATCTGGATATCCGTCAAAACACGCAGCTCGCCTGTGTTTACCGGAATACCGGACACGCTCGGCGCTGCGACAGAACGCACGCTGCTTGATCGCTCTCGCTGGGGAACGACGGCCGGGCGGCTAGCAGAGAGGTTGGCGAGCCTTCGCGCGCTGGCTCCAAGACAACCGGAAATAGACGACAACGACATGACGTAGAGCCAGCGCAGGCGGAGCTTATCCCCGATCACTCGGCGAGCGAGTTGAGGAGGAAATGCCTGGCTAGGGAGGAGGGTAACTTGTAATCGTCCGTAGCTCTCTTAATATGAGACGCTTCACTTAAATTGTGACGCGAATGTTTTACTGTAGCTGCACCCTACGCGTCTAAAAAATTTGACCGAACCGTTTCAGGGACCCTTTAAGTCTGCACCCATTTCGCTCCCACACAAGTCGTCGCTCTTCATATTTGGGAGCTCTAAAAAGCGATACCTTGCGCCCTTGGTCCGTGCGAGCGTACTCAGTCTTGCACCCAGGTGCGTGACAGTGATTTCCACGCTGCTCCTCCCCCCCCCCCCTTTTTTTTTTGAGTCACAAATGTGCGGCAGAGCTCGCGCGCACGCACACACACACCCATCACAGGCCGGAGCGTGCCAACTTGCTTCAAGAGTTGGCGACGCCAGCGCCACCGCTACTTGCTCCAAAAGAGGGGACCAAGGAGGAGGAGGAGGAAAAAACTTTATTAAAAAATTCACACAGCCGAGGCGACCTGCGGGCCGGGGACCAAGGAGGATTTTTTAATCCTCCTTGGAGGGGACGCTGGTATGCAAGGCGCTTCGGTCGCGCCACTCAATAGTTCTCGTACACTCTAGCATGGGCCCTATGGCCAGCTTGTCCTCTAGAGTCAGTATAGTAACTCTATGCTCTCGTCAACACGGAGCAGGTTGTAACACAAGCAGACGACACGTGCCGTAGGCCGTAAGTGCTTTTAGTTTAGTGATACATGTCCCTGTGCATTACGTTACTTTTATTGCGATAGCAATTATATGGACACCTCAACCGGATTTCTGCCGTCGGCGTCACCGTGAGGTTCCGTATAAAGTCCAAGGGCGATAAAATCGGCGCCGCGCACCGTATGCGCGAGCGAAAGCGCGCGAGGGACGCGTGCTATCACGGAGAGCGAACGCACGGCGGAAAGCAAACGCGACCGTAGCGCGAAAGGCCGTGGGGGTATGGGAGGGAGGGAGGCGGAGCGACGCTGTGCTTCGGCACCAAAGGCGTATCTTGCAACCGGGCGTAAGGGAACTTGCCACTCAATCTCCCACGCGAAAGCAAGAAAGCGGGAAGGCAGCACGGGAGGGAGGGGGGCGCAGCTTCTACTCTGCCAACTTGGCTCGTACTTTGCCCGGCTATGGCAGTCGCGCGCACCGCCTCTTATCTCCACACGGCTCTGACCTTTGTACGAGCTGTGCATTCGCCGCTCAGTTTCCGTTGAAGCGATAGACCGCACGAACCTTCGCCAGCTGCGGCGGCTGCGCTTGCTGCCAGCGTTTTGACAGTCGTTGTCTGCGGTCATTCAGTGTGATCTATTCATGTTTGCTTGTGCGCGCTGACACCACGCTTGTTAATTTAGTTAGTAAGCGAATGCGTTCAAGTTTATGCAGCCGATATAACTATACTATCCCTACTCCGAATAGCTATCTACTAATTTGCTATCGCAATTGATGATTCGCCTTTCGGGCGAAACTGCGACATTTTGATCACTCGCCATGACTAATCGTCTAATACGGAAGGCGCAACGCCGCAAAAATAAAAATAAATGGAAGAGAAGGAAAAAATCACCAGCCCTTCCCCTGTCGAGAAAATGGGGTCAAGCGAAGCTCGTCGTGTGTGTATCTGACCTTCGTCAGCGTAACGTAAAGTTCACGACATGTCACGGTAATAAAACTTAAACGCTTATAATCTATACAACGAGGGAAGGAAATGTACAACGCAATGGAAGGAAAAGTTGCACGAAAGGGAAACGGAAGTATCATGAAAGGGAACGAAAAGTAGTAGGAAAGGGAAGGGAAAGTAGTGGGTAAAGTACACACAATACAAGCTTCGCTTACCCACATTTTCTCGACAGGGAAATGGCAGTGATTTTCTTTTTTATAGAAACAAATTAACTAACATCTAAACTATTACGAACAACGTTTCATCACCATAATGTTAGGAAACTTATCGATGACGCGCCCTGGGCAGCCAATCGGATAGCTCGCCCTACATACGTCATATGGTCAAAACGCGCGACTTGGTCAGGGGCGTTTGAAAACTCAGCCGATTGGCGTGCTGCGATCGGTAGAGATGTACCTTTTTAAAACCTTATAATAAATTACGTGCTTTACATGAAGCGCTTAGATGCGTCAATTATTGATCAGAAGGACCTACTCTAACGGCTAAATAGGTTTGTACGAAATCGTTTCAGGGTCCCTTTAACATCAAAGGCCTATATATAGTTAGAACGCATCGCTTTCGAGCTGCCACCCAAGCAAACGACGGAGAAAACACGGGCTAGCTGCAACACCTTCGTTAACTGCAGAAAAAAAAATGGCTGCGGCTTAGCTCAGCTAACCCTGGATATGCAAAGCGAAAGCTTGGTTTAGCGTAGTTAAGTCTTGGTTTCACTTGCTTAGCCTTTGATTTAGCTTGTGGGAATCCTCGGGTCCCATAACCGCCGCACGGGCAGCGAACGTCGCGTCAAGCGCATGCGTGCCAGGGAGAGTTGGGAGAGGGGAAACTTTCCTTCCGCGGGCGGCGCGCGGGAATCGCAAGCGCTATCAGCGCCACCGGGTGGGTCACGTGAGATCCCGCTGATATCGCCCGGGCAGCGTTGCCATCTGGTGAAACTCGTCACCAGATTTCGGAAATCTGGTGAAAATCTGGAGCTTTTGGTGGCCAGGCAAGCAAACTTCGCACCAGACATCATCTGGTGAAATCTGGGGAAAACCACTCTACCGAAATACTGCCCACCGTCGCTGCTCATCCAAACGTTTACCACTAAGGAGCGCCTATGGCCGCCCGATCGTAAGGCTGATAAGCTACCGCTAGGGCATAGTCAGAGTGCAGGGTCAACGCATCCGTTGGCAGAGTCAACTAAGGGTGAGATCTTGTACGCGTTCCAAAATGGAACGGAGGCGGTCCGTTCCATCGAGCCTCACACGATTGGTCAATTTGATCGTCACGGTTCAAATTGACCAATCGTGTGCAGGTTACGATTCAAATTGACCATTCGTGTGCGGCTCGATGGAACGGACCGCCTCCGTTCCATTTTGGAACGCGTACAAGATCGCGCCCCAGAGCTTCTATTTGCAACGCATGTCTAGTTATGAGGAGCTTCACTAGACGGCGCTAGCTGTTCAAGTGAAGTGAGTGAAGGAAAAGCGTCTTCCCTCCAATCAAGCCATTTTTCAGGGCATGAGTGGACTTCACCCTTCGCGAGTCTTGTCTCAAACTGCACGACATTCTGTTTTGAAACTTCCACTTCAACATCTGATTGAAGAAAACCTGGACGTTATTGAAATACAATACAGGAGAATTGTTATGCATCTTGAGGAGGCCGTCTTGGAAGGCAAACTTCCAGAGGATTCTGCAACATTCTGGGCAGGGATTTTCAAGTTTGAAAATGCCATGGTTGAAAAGCCCTACAAGGAACTTGCATTGTATTCGCTGGCATGCCTTTCGTGCCCAGTGTCAAATGCAGTGGTGGACCGTGTCTTCAGTCAGGTCACTTGTGTGAAGACAAAGTACAGAAACAAGATGTCACTGAAAACTTTGGGTTCCATATTGTACGAATTCGCACAGCGTGTGCCTCCAGAGACGGCTGTTGCGTGAAGTTTGCTATCACAGACGATATGCTAAGCAGGTTTCGTTCAGACATCTACGATGCTCCAAGTGATGATTAAAGGCTCCTCATCATGACTAAATTTGTAAATAATAAAGTGAGTACTTGACGAATGTTAATTTTGTAGTCCAGAGTTCGACGCGCCCACTTTACGCGCACATTTCTTGCGAATAAACAAACACTCGCTAAAGTTGCAACAAAAAAATTTAAAAAACTTTCGCGAGTGTTTGTTTATTCACAAGAAATGATGATTTTTAGTAATTTTTCGGCAATTTTAGTTTCTGGTGAAATCTGGGGAAATTTTAGCGTGTTTCTGGTGTCGTCCCTACTGTCCAATCTGGCAACGCTGCGCCCGGGTCTCTTTGGTCTCCAGCAAGCGGCGGCGGCGGAAGTCTCCGCCGTCGCTCCCGTATTCCCGCACGTGGTTAGTCAACCGCGTTCTTGGCGCGGCAAACGCCGCGGCCCCCCCCCCCCCCCCCCGTATTCCCCAGTTGGTAAGTCGGAAGCCCTTCTTTACCTAGTGTATTATTATTGCGATAGCAATTATATGGACACTCAAAAGCAGATTTCTGCCGTCGGCGTCGCCGTCGCCGTGAGGTTCCGTATGACGTCATTTGGAGATGAAATCGTCGCCGCGCGCCGAACGCTGTATGTGCGAGTGAAAGGGCGCGAGGGGCGCGTCTTTCACGGGGAGTGAACGCACGGCGGAGAACAAACGCGCGTTCTGCGCCGTGCTCGCTTAAGGGCTGCAGAAGTAGGCGTCTCTGTTCTCCTTCTCAATCACCATGTATGTAGAGCAAACGCACCTTCTTCCGACGAGCGAGAGGCCGATGGGGAGGGGGAGGGAAGGGAGGCGACGTTTAGCTGCGGCACGCAGTGCCTATTTATATCAGAGGCTCCGGCAACAGTCACCAACGCCGCACGCGTTCTAAGCGAACGCGGGCAAAACGCCGATGGCGTCGACAACAGTTCTGCGTGTTGCCGATGCTGCTGCATGTCCAAGTTTATACAGCTGATAAAGCTAATATCATTACTCCGTATAGCTCTCTACAAGTTTGCTATCGCAATTGATGCTTCGCCTTTCAGGTGAAACTGCGACAACTTTTTATACTTAGGTATACACTCATCGATAAAGGCCAGGTGTAAATTATAAGCCGACAAGTCCAAGCGTTTTGCGAGCCGAACGGCTAGCTCTTCCTCAGTCTCCGACGCTAGCATCGCGCGCTTGGCATTCCTGACCCTCTCCAGTGAAGCAGTTCGCCGAGCGAAATACGCGAGTCAGACGCCGCTTGCGGCGTGGTCAGACCATAGAGAAAGAAACGCTGCCGACTGCGGCGGTTGCTAGCTACATGCTCAGCTCGCGGTGCGGCCACAGCGAAACGACGAGACTACGGCCAATGTAGGTTTCGCTACAAAAAGAGATATCGCCGCATATACGCGAGCGATGTGAAAATGGATATCACCAAAGAAAGATGAACCGAAAAGGCACCGCAATGTGTGTGAATGAGCGTCTACAACTTCGCGGACAACGATGAAGATCCCATGCAAGCATGATCGAGAGTGCAGCGCGCTGTTCCGACCGGGAAGCATTCACGGGACACACACAAAAAGAAAGCTTCAAATGGTTCGCCGCTGCTCATACGGCATCGCCTTGCAAGGCAGAACGGTGCGCTAGAATCCTAGTAAGATAACGTTAGAAGTAATGCAATCAGCGATCCATGCACCGCTTCGACGAGTACGCGAGCGCTCACTGAGAAGTCCAAAACCACGTCAGCCGGGGCGGCGCGCGCTAGCGTTCGACGCAGGCCAGTTGGCTGTGCGAGATAGACGTCCTCAAGCGCCCGCGTTGCAATCCGTCTAGTCACCCAGAAAGATGGCGGCGAGCGCTCATCGACTCTTCCAGACAGCTGCCAAACCAAAATCTTCCTAGCTGGTTCTGGCAGCCCGCGGGTAGCCCAATGTAGTTAACTTTTACCGATAAAGAATTGACAGACCCTAGCAGACGCCGTCAAGCATTTATGACGTCACGGCGAATTGGTGTAGAAACTTCAAGGTGGCCGCGCCACCTGTCTTGTTCTTGCGCTTTTTCGCGGCCCAAGCGCGCCTTCTGGCGCCAAGCTTAATGTTTTTGGCATCGTAGAAGGGTAATGTACTAACACATGTAAATTATTTTAGAGTGCAGCTCTTAGACGCCCGTTCCTGCGCCGAGCGTAACCGGCAGAATGAGCGGAGGATGAAGAACGGCGATAGCGAAGAGACCGCGAGAAGGGAACAGGGGAAGCTTCTGGAGGAATATGGCGAAAGCGTGAAGGAAAGCGGAGTGCCGCACGAGACGTGCTCCGCGGCGACGACCAGCCAGGAGATGGTGCTGTCGTAGCATGCGCTGTCCACCGGTCGCCCATGACGGCATTACAGGAATCCGATGAGGGCGACTACTGGCGTGGCCTTGGGAGCCACTGCTCATGCGCTCCGCGCGAGCCACGCATTCCCGCTTTCTTTTTGAACAATGAGCAACGCAACCGGTACAAGTGCCTAAACGCGCTGCCCGAGCCGAGAGCGCCGCCAAAGCCAGAATTCAGAGGTGCGAGTTCTTTTGAGTGTGGAAAATGGAGTGGTCTGCGATCTGCGACTACATGCGTACATAGACGTTTGCCTCATCAGATGAAAGAACTACAGGCGGTCAAAAGTAATCCGTTGCTCTACTACGGCGTGCCTCATATCAGAACTGGTTTTGGCACGTAAAACCCCATAAAGAATAATATATCACAAATTCAAAACACCTAAAGAGCGGCGCTCAAATTTCCCATTTCGGAGTATCGTAATCATGAAATGTTTCTCTTTAGTGCCCCTTCAAGTGCATCAAACCTTATAAAATTAGGTTCGCGGATGCCGAGAACGATTTCTTCATTCCAGTGCATCACTATGCAAGTCATTTTGCTAGCGCAGGACTACATTCCACAGCGACCTAAGGGGTATGAAGCCTATGTATTTAGAAGAGTCGTAATTCTTTGTACATACTGTACAGGGTTCGTACAGGTTTCTAAGGCAAAAATTCAAGGATATTCCAGGACTTTCCAAGACCTGTCACAGGTTTTTCAAGGACTCAAAGTGGCATCCAAAGTAGGATTTCTTTACTCTAACATTTCCAAAAATGACTAGTTTTATTGCACTTACAATAAATAAATGTATCTCACAATTATAATCAAAATGTCTACCCCTGATAACTTCTCAAAATCACAACACAAAATGAATGCTTACAACAGCGGCTAAGATTTCTCCGGTATAGGCTGGGTAAAGTTCACCAAAAATATTCAATACATTCAGCATAGGGTTATTGCACTAAAATAAAAAGAAACAAATGTATATCACAATGATGTTAATGATGTTTAGCCTTGATCAGTTTGCAAGTTCACAACAATGCCAAAACAAGTTCACAAAACACAATGAATGCTCCCAACAGCTACTCTGACTTCTCCAGTATTAACTGGGCAAGCTTACCGCACATTTCCAAACCATTCGGTGGTCTTGCTACACATCCATTATATTATAACAAATAGATGTATATTGCAATTTTGTCATGTCATGTCTTGCCATTTTGTCATGCCTTGTCTTGATCATTTCTCAAGTCCGCTATATTAAAAGTTAACACAACGAACACTCAACAGCTGCTCAGGTTCCGCAGCATTAGCTGGGTTGGTTCATCAAACATTTCCAAAACATTCAGCATACCACATTTTGTGGTGTATAAGACGCGTTTTTTTTTCTTAATTTTTCGTCGGTGTGTCTTATAAAACGGTGCGACCTATGTACGGTTTTTTTTTTTTCTTGCGGAAAAACTGCCGTCAAAATCGGATCCGATGTTATGGTCACGCGAGGCGCGCTGGTTGACTTAATTGCTACGGGTTCTGTGCGCGCTATCGAGGTGCCGGGTTCTCGTGATCAAGTTCGGGCCTGAGCGCCGTGCGAGAAGGATAGTGCAGCAATGCAAGCGGCGGTAGGCCAACCGAGTCGATCGACCGCGAAGTCATCGCATCTCCAGATCGCTGTCAAGATACGGCACGCGCCGCTGCGCAAATTACACAGTTGCTCCGAGTACAGGCAGCCCCGCCCCTCCTCCCTCCCGGGCTGCCTTCCCGCTTTCCTCCCTTGTGCGCGATTCGGCTCACTGTCGCACGCTTTCACTTGCACATAATACAGCATACGGCGCGCGGGGAGGATGTTATCGCCTTTGGACTTTATACGGAGCATCGCGGCAACCACGACGGCAAAAATGCGCCTGGATTGGAAATATATGGCACCCATACGCTTGCGCGTGACCCGCGTTCAAGGAGCGAAACGTCACTGTAACTTTTTTAAACCGCTTACCGAAAGAACAGGTGCGTCTTGTACACCCGTGCGACTTATACGCGTTTTGTTTTTTCGGAAAAACTGCCGTCTTGAGGGGGGTGCGTCTTATTGACCCTTTTCGCGGAGCAGTTTGTTTTAGAGAAACGAGATAGCGCTCACGGCAGCGTGCCATTCGTCTCCTCAGCGACCGCGCACGAATACGAAACCATTACTGCTTCTACATTGCTTCTGTGCGATCAGCTCTCGGAAATGCAACTGAGTTTTCGCTAACACACTGTGCTCCAATCATGCTAGACTGAATCATGTGGATTGAAGACGTGTGCAGTAGTTGGCTGCAAAAATAGTGACTGGCATGTTAAGGAATGGAATGAATCTGTGTGGCCAAGTTAATTCGCGGACCGCTGCTGCAACTGTCCGAACGTATTACTGACACTTCGAGATGTACGGCTATCCTCGAGGATACAGAAATTTGCTCATCCGCCAGCTTTGTATCGCTCACCTTCAAAGAAAGGGCTTCATACCCAGAACGTCGGCAAGAGTGAGTAGTACCACTCGTTAAACAATGACAAAGGGAGTAGCGCCGCTTCCTGTCATAGTAAGTTTCGTGCACGTTCACATCTGTCTCAAATGGCAGGAAAACTTACGCCCACTCTGTCGCTGACGTATCAAGAATAAGTGAATGGGCTCATACTTGAATATGTGCGCACTGTATACGCACAATAAATGACGGACTACACCGATGGCGCACGAATGGTCGAAGCTGAATGTTTCGTGACGGTCCACAAGCGTAAGCGAGTTACTATCTGTAATATATATTTGCTACAAGGTATTACAATGTAAAAAAACAGCTACGTTTCAAGCTTCGTGCGCAGCAAGAACAAATATATCGGAAATGAGCACACGCGCGAGCGATTAGGCGGGAAATAATCAGATAGTAGCCAGACCGAGGAACTTCAATGAGTCAGAAACTGACAAGCCACTGCATCAAAATATTTGCCGAATAAAGAACAAAGAGCAAAACACACTAATCCTGACTGAATTCATGAGCGGAACGTTTGGATAGCTAGAAATACATATGTAGACCCGCTTTTAGAACAAGCACCATATACGCTGCTTGCACCGTTTGGCCATAGCTTAATCAGCTCCGAAAGCGCGTTTGCATGTTTTCTGAATCTGTGATCAAAGCTTCGTGTCATCCACCTAGTCACCGTTTACGATATCTTCGAAAACAGAGGTTTTCTAAGCCAGGCCGGCGTCATACACTTCCTTTATAAACAAGGAGGCAACGAAGGCAGTTGAGGCAAGCAATGGACGCGTCACCACGTGATCAAACATGGCAGCGCCCACGAGGTCACCGCGAAAAGGGTCAATACGCGTTTTGTTTCTTTCGGAAAACCTGCCGTTTTGAGGGGGGTTCGTCTTATACAAAGGTGAGAATTATAGAACAGAAAATACGGTAATGTTATTGCACTTATAGTATGATAAATAATATAACAAACCTCCACCCAAAGGCACTGAGCATCAGTGGTAAAGTTGGCTCTCCACTATAGCTCTCTTTAGCTTCAATAGCTTCACCTCGCGCGCAAGAGTGCAAGCCAGACCGACGGGCGAGGAGTGAAACGAACGATAGATAGGGTGAGGAAAGCAGCGTATAAACCCTCCCAGCCGAGCCAGCACCGAAGCGCGGCACAGGTCTCTAGCTCCGTTCGCGGTTTGACGCAGTGAAGCCTTTTATTTTAAAGACGATAGTCTTTCTTGGGGAACTTAAACGCTGAAAATTTGGTCTGTCTGTCTGTCTGTCTTTCTGTTTGTCTGTCTGTCAACCGATTCAGCCACCCGGCCAAAGTTGGACCACTTGCTTACCGCCCACACTACTTAAACCGGTACGGCTGTTCATACTTGTGAACGTTATCGATCAAAAAGTAAATATTACGCATATCTGAGGCGCAACGTCACTAGGTAAGTATTAGGAGCTGTGTTCCTTTAATAGAAAATACATAGATACGTAACTCTAAAGACCCTAGTTTCTTAAGCTGCGCTGAAAATGCCATGCTATGCGCGCCGACGAACGACGTCTGCCACGAAGGGAGGGAACCCTCTGCACAAGCTCGTGTTTCCCCGACTGCGCGCCGACGAGCGCCCTCTGCCATGGAGGAAGGAAACCCTCTGCACAAGCTCATGTTTCCCGATGTATTGCCAGATGGCGTCCATGTCTCACGCAGCGCCTCCTCAATTTTATCAATGCCAGCCAGATGCGGCCGATTCCGCCTCCTCAATTTTATCAATGCCAGCCAGATGCGGCCGATTCAACATAAAGGAAGCGCTGTCTGAGGCAGGGCAAAACATAAATGGCCGCTTGATGAAATACAACCCACTCTACAAGACATGCCCAGACAACGCAGGGAAAAGACCGACGACCAAATTGCAGCGGAGAAGCGCCGGCGTGCCGACGCTCGTCGTCTCAAGCGTGCCCAGGAAACGTCCGAGCAACGAGCCGAGCGGCTAGCGCAAGATCGTGAGTCGAGGCGCACCCGGAGGCAACAGGACACAGACCAGGTGCGCGACGCGCGAATCGTCAGCGACCGAGAGGCTAAGCGAGCGTACCGGGCGGCAGAAGAGACGCCCGAAGCTCGTGCCGAACGGGTAATCAAGGGCCGCCAGGCACAACGGAAACGCCGGGAAACAGAAACTCCAGAAGATGGCGCCCAAAGGCGTGAAAAAGACCGTGAAGCCAAGCGAACCCGCCGTGAGACAAAGGAAACGCCAGAAGCGCATGCCGCGAGAACCACCAAAGACCGCGAGGCCAAGCAAGCGTACCGGGCTACTCAAGAGACGCCAGAAGCGCATGCCGCGAGAACCACCAAAGACCGCGAGGCCAAGCAAGCGTACCGGGCTACTCAAGAGACGCCAGAAGCGCATGCCGCGAGAACCACCAAAGACCGCGAGGCCAAGCAAGCGTACCGGGCTACTCAAGAGACGCCAGAAGCGCATGCCGCGAGAACCACCAAAAACCGCGAGGCCAAGCAAGCGTACCGGGCTACTCAAGAGACGCCAGAAGCGCATGCCGCGAGAACCACCAAAGACCGCGAGGCCAAGCAAGCGTACCGGGCTACTCAAGAGACGCCAGAAGCGCATGCCGCGAGAACCACCAAAGACCGCGAGGCCAAGCAAGCGTACCGGGCTACTCAAGAGACGCCAGAAGCGCATGCCGCGAGAACCACCAAAGACCGCGAGGCCAAGCAAGCGTACCGGGCTACTCAAGAGACGCCAGAAGCGCATGCCGCGAGAACCACCAAAGACCGCGAGGCCAAGCAAGCGTACCGGGCTACTCAAGAGACGCCAGAAGCGCATGCCGCGAGAACCACCAAAGACCGCGAGGCCAAGCAAGCGTACCGGGCTACTCAAGAGACGCCAGAAGCGCATGCCGCGAGAACCACCAAAAACCGCGAGGCCAAGCAAGCGTACCGGGCTACTCAAGAGACGCCAGAAGCGCATGCCGCGAGAACCACCAAAGACCGCGAGGCCAAGCAAGCGTACCGGGCTACTCAAGAGACGCCAGAAGCGCATGCCGCGAGAACCACCAAAGACCGCGAGGCCAAGCAAGCGTACCGGGCTACTCAAGAGACGCCAGAAGCGCATGCCGCGAGAACCACCAAAGACCGCGAGGCCAAGCAAGCGTACCGGGCTACTCAAGAGACGCCAGAAGCGCATGCCGCGAGAACCACCAAAGACCGCGAGGCCAAGCAAGCGTACCGGGCTACTCAAGAGACGCCAGAAGCGCATGCCGCGAGAACCACCAAAGACCGCGAGGCCAAGCAAGCGTACCGGGCTACTCAAGAGACGCCAGAAGCGCATGCCGCGAGAACCACCAAAGACCGCGAGGCCAAGCAAGCGTACCGGGCTACTCAAGAGACGCCAGAAGCGCATGCCGCGAGAACCACCAAAAACCGCGAGGCCAAGCAAGCGTACCGGGCTACTCAAGAGACGCCAGAAGCGCATGCCGCGAGAACCACCAAAGACCGCGAGGCCAAGCAAGCGTACCGGGCTACTCAAGAGACGCCAGAAGCGCATGCCGCGAGAACCACCAAAGACCGCGAGGCCAAGCAATCGTACCGGGCTACTCAAGAGACGCCAGAAGCGCATGCCGCGAGAACCACCAAAAACCGCGAGGCCAAGCAAGCGTACCGGGCTACTCAAGAGACGCCAGAAGCGCATGCCGCGAGAACCACCAAAAACCGCGAGGCCAAGCAAGCGTACCGGGCTACTCAAGAGACGCCAGAAGCGCATGCCGCGAGAACCACCAAAGACCGCGAGGCCAAGCAAGCGTACCGGGCTACTCAAGAGACGCCAGAAGCGCATGCCGCGAGAACCACCAAAAACCGCGAGGCCAAGCAAGCGTACCGGGCTACTCAAGAGACGCCAGAAGCGCATGCCGCGAGAACCACCAAAAACCGCGAGGCCAAGCAAGCGTACCGGGCTACTCAAGAGACGCCAGAAGCGCATGCCGCGAGAACCACCAAAGACCGCGAGGCCAAGCAAGCGTACCGGGCTACTCAAGAGACGCCAGAAGCGCATGCCGCGAGAACCACCAAAAACCGCGAGGCCAAGCAAGCGTACCGGGCTACTCAAGAGACGCCAGAAGCGCATGCCGCGAGAACCACCAAAGACCGCGAGGCCAAGCAAGCGTACCGGGCTACTCAAGAGACGCCAGAAGCGCATGCCGCGAGAACCACCAAAGACCGCGAGGCCAAGCAAGCGTACCGGGCTACTCAAGAGACGCCAGAAGCGCATGCCGCGAGAACCACCAAAAACCGCGAGGCCAAGCAAGCGTACCGGGCTACTCAAGAGACGCCAGAAGCGCATGCCGCGAGAACCACCAAAAACCGCGAGGCCAAGCAAGCGTACCGGGCTACTGAAGAGACGCCAGAAGCGCATGCCGCGAGAACCGCCAAAGACCGCGAGGCCAAGCAAGCGTACCGGGCTACTCAAGAGACGCCAGAAGCGCATGCCGCGAGAACCGCCAAAGACCGCGAGGCCAAGCAAGCGCACCGGGCTACTGAAGAGACGCCTGAAGCGCATGCCGCGAGAACCGCCAAAGACCGCGAGGCCAAGCAAGCGTACCGGGCTACTCAAGAGACGCCAGAAGCGCATGCCGCGAGAACCACCAAAAACCGCGAGGCCAAGCAAGCGTACTGGGCTACTGAAGAGACGCCAGAAGCGCATGCCGCGAGAACCGCCAAAGACCGCGAGGCCAAGCAAGCGTACTGGGCTACTGAAGAGACGCCAGAAGCGCATGCCGCGAGAACCGCCAAAGACCGCGAGGCCAAGCAAGCGCACCGGGCTACTGAAGAGACGCCAGAAGCGCATGCCGCGAGAACCACCAAAAACCGCGAGGCCAAGCAAGCGTACTGGGCTACTGAAGAGACGCCAGAAGCGCATGCCGCGAGAACCGCCAAAGACCGCGAGGCCAAGCAAGCGTACCGGGCTACTCAAGAGACGCCAGAAGCGCATGCCGCGAGAACCACCAAAAACCGCGAGGCCAAGCAAGCGTACTGGGCTACTGAAGAGACGCCAGAAGCGCATGCCGCGAGAACCACCAAAAACCGCGAGGCCAAGCAAGCGTACCGGGCTACTCAAGAGACGCCAGAAGCGCATGCCGCGAGAACCGCCAAAGACCGCGAGGCCAAGCAAGCGTACCGGGCTACTCAAGAGACGCCAGAAGCGCATGCCGCGAGAACCGCCAAAGACCGCGAGGCCAAGCAAGCGCACCGGGCTACTGAAGAGACGCCAGAAGCGCATGCCGCGAGAACCGCCAAAGACCGCGAGGCCAAGCAAGCATATCGGGCTACACCAGAGGGCCGCGTGCATCACCAGCAAACCTCCCTCCTTGCCTTCTACCGAAAACAGGGGATCCACACGCTCAATGTTGACTACGCTACGAGGCAGTTTGACCGCCAGTTCACAAACGATCCGTTCGGTGCTGCGTGCAGCGTTTGCGATCGCCTCTGGTTTCGGAGCAACTTGTCAGCCGTTCGCGATTCCTTCAAGCCTCTGCTAAACAACGTCTTCCCTGGACAAGACGTGACTCCTTTCTACTGTGTTCTACGTGCCGTACTAGCCTCAACAGCAATCGCGTGCCCCGTCTGTCCCGTAGCCATGGCTTCTGCTACCCTGACATCCCCAGTCACCTCCAGCCATTAAACCAAATTAGTGAGCGCATGGTGTCGCCACGAGTGCCGTTCATGCGAGTGAGGCGTCTTCAGTACGCCGGGGGACAGTTTGGAATCGTGGGCCAAGTGGTAAACGTGCCCGTCAGCGTGCCGGATATGGTTTATGCTCTACCACGTACGGTTCACGATGACCACGCGATCAACGTTAACCTCAAGCGCCGCCTCGCGAGCAAGACCGTGTACATGCACGGCACGGTGACCCGCTCCCAAATCCGTGCGTGGCTGCGGGTGCTGTGCGACAGTACCCTGTACCGCTACTACGCTATAACAGTGTACGAGGAGCTCTTACAACAGTGTATGACTGAGATTGAGAACGAGCGTGACGAGATTGAGGTGCTTGACCCCGATTGCATAAACGTGCATGATCCTGTAGATGCGGCGCTCGCCATGACCGCAAACCAAGAAACCTTAGTGTGGGATGAGCAGCGCTACCTCAATATCGCGCCAGGCGAGGGAATTCGCCCAGCCAGCCTGATCTTCGACGACCACTCTGAAGAACTGTCATTCCCCCAGATTTACATGGGTGAGCCGCGCCGCATCGACCCCGAAGTGCGCGCCACGCCATTCGACCACGCCACTAGTGAAGCGCGCCGCCGGGACCGACGCGGTGTCGTTCCTTCGCATGTCCTCTACATGGCTGCCAAGATCATGCGCCTGCACATCTCACAGGGGCTCTCGGTTACTTTCCGCAACGTGGCGAATGCGCCGGACGTCACGCGCCGCATGCTGGACGACAAGAACTTGCTCGAGCAGTGCGTGCAGCACGACCTCGCATTCCTTCGCGGCATACCAAACTCCATTTACTACTGGGCGCAGAGGAAACGGGACGTGTTCGCCATGATTCGCCAACTTGGCAAACCGACCATCTTCCTCACGCTCAGTGCCTCTGAGCTGCATTGACCTCGGTTGCTTACGTTACTAGATAGACTTAAGCGAGACCAACCACTGCTTGACGTAGATGTGGACTCAATGCATCCACTTTACCGCGCCGACCTTGTGAATAATGATCCCGTCGCTTGTGCGCTTTACTTCGACAAGCTCGTTCGTGTCATCATGAACATCCTACAGAGTCGTAAAGCCTCGCCATTCGGCCGGTACCGGGTGCTTGACTACTTCAAGAGGATTGAATTCCAGCACCGGGGAAGCGCTCATGCCCACATACTGCTCTGGCTTGAGGATGCACCCACCGAGGACCTCTCCGACGACATGCCCGAAACTACTGAGATGGTCGACTTCCTGGTTTCACTCGACACGTCTTTGCTTCGTCGCGAGCGTTGTCAACTTCACCAGCACACACACACTTGCTACAAGCGAGACCCAACCAAGACACAGTGCCGATTCGGTGCCCCCTTCTGGCCGATGATCGAGACGCGGGTGCTGACGCCTACGTTGAAGAACGACACCAACCGCTCCGAAGTAGTAGCACTCAACATGAAGTTCCACGAAATGCACCAAAGGCTCGCAACCGTCCAGTACGACTCCATACAAGATTTCTGGGGCCATAACGGCATCGTCAATGAGTCGCACTACTTAAGCGTTGTCCAAGCGGGCATTAAGCGTCCTACCGCTTTTCTGCGAAGGCACGTACACGAAAAGTGGGTCAATGGATTCAACCCATGGATTGCATCTGTCTTGGACTCCAATATGGATTTGCAAGTTGTGGTCGACCCCTACTCGTGCGCTGTGTACGTCGTCGACTACGTCACTAGGTCAAATCATGGAATTTCAAATTTGCATAGGGCGCTCGTACAGATGAAGGCGGACAACCCCGACTTAGACATTAACAACCTGCTTCGTCGCCTCGGCGTCAAGGTGCTCGACGCAGTCGAGATGAGCAGCCAGGAAGCAGCTTGGACCATCCTTCGTCTTGCAATGTCTGAGGCGAGCCGTAAGGTCACCTTCATACCGACTATGCCACCGGCGGAACGTACACGTGTGCGGAAATCCTTCGCCGATATGGACGCCCAGAATGTGGCCGCCGACTCGACCGACGTGTGGAAGCTTAATGCTATACAGAAGTACGAGGATCGCCCAGAGAGCCTGCGGCATGTACACCTTGCCGAATTTGTCTCTTCCTACACAGGCTCCAAAAGCAACTACCGTCGCCGAACGCTACCACGCGTGATACGCTACCGGGCATACCGCCCTGACGACGAAGACAACTACAAGAGAGAGATGGTGCTCCTGTACGTACCTTTCCAACGGGAGGTCGACATCCTCGACCGACGTCGGTACGTTGAGCTCTACGAGGAACACCTGCATTCCATCGTCGGGCACCGCAAGGGCTACGAAAAGGGTGCGTCGGCGGATCAGTTGGACGACATGTGCCGCGATATACTCTGTGAACGGTGCGAGCAGCCCCAGTACGGCGAGGGCACCTCGGAGCCGGTGGTGGTAGGTGTGGACAATGACGCTGACGCGACACGTGGTGAGCTCCCTCTGGCTGTGGTAAACGACTTCTCGGATGTTGCAACTATGGCCTTGCCACCACGGCAGTGCGCTGCGGTCAAGGTGCGTGAGGACGTCATGTCGGCAGCCGACTACAACGCAATGATGAGGCTCACGAACGCCGAACAGCGCGAAATTGTCATCGAGTCTTACCACAACCTCATGCTGCCCAATCGCAACCCCATGCGAGTCTTCATGACGAGACCTGCGGGCTGTTGCAAGACCTTCACTACACTTGCGCTCATGGAAACGTTCAACCGCATTTACGCCACGCCAGAGAGTAAACACAACGCTTAAGTGGCCACCGCGACAACGGGAAAAGCCGCGGCTGCCATCGGCGGTGTCACTGTGCACTCAGCGCTCAAGATCAACATGAATGCCGACGAAGGCCTGCGCCACAGCGACCTCAACACGTTCACACTCGCATTTGCCAACGTTCGCCTCCTAGTAATCGATGAGGTGAGCATGATGGGCTCTGAGCTACTCGCCAAGGTCGATAGCCGCATGCGCCAGATCAAGTACCGCTTCAACGAGCCCTTTGGAGGAATGGACGTGCTGCTTTGTGGTGACCTTCGCCAGCTGCCACCTGTTAGAGCCACAGAAATATACAAGACCAGTAAGAAGCAGGTCCGCATGCAAACCGACATGCCGTGGCAGCACTTCGATTACCATCCACTTGTGCAGGTAATGCGCCAGAAAGAGGTCTTCTCCTCGCTGCTTACCAAGATTGGCGATGGCGATCCACTAGACGAAGAGGACGTGCGCATGCTGCAGTCGCGTTCGTGACCACAGCTGTCGCACAAAATGTGTGCCCTGGTGGGGTCCGGTTGTTTTACTCTAATAACGACGCCGATACGTACAACAGTTCCCTGGTCACTGGAGACGCAAGCGTGGTGGTGTCAAATGCGGACGAAATCATAATCGGCCACAAATCGCAGAATCAGTACAACGCCAAGGCGAACCTCGCGACCATGAAACTGTGCGACACAGGTGGTGTTCCCGCACGCATCTCTCTCTGCGTCGGTAAACCGTATATGCTTACGGCCAACGTGGACGCCTCTGGCTTGACTTCCCATCCGAGACGGCTGGCCGATTGGCAAGGCTCTAAGTGGCCCCAGTGAGGGCCGCATTCTCAGGTATCAGCGCAGATTGGGTGCCCATCGGGCGACGCTCCATCAATGTGACCCTCTGCAAACGCACCGGCGTCGCATGCAAGCGCACCCACTTCCCCCTTGTCCAAGCGAGCGCAATAACAATACATAAATCTCAGGGCGCGACTTACGGCGAGGTGGTGTACTCATATGACAAGGCCCACCCACTTCGCCTTGTGTACGTTGCACTCTCACGGGCCACCAGCCTCGACGGCCTGTTCCTCACAAACAAACACAATGACTTCCGCTTCTACCACACGCACGGGGCAGAAGACCGGTCACTGCGTGACGAGATGCGTCGGCTCCGCAACCATAAACTACCCACCGTCTGTATGCGAGCTCGGGAGTTCATGGACAAAGCTGATGCTACGGGCCAACTGTCCGTGGCTATGCTCAATGTACAGAGCCTCAACGCACACCACCTGGATGTTACCGGCGACAACGTACTCATAAGAGCACATCTGCTTATCTTGTGCGAAACTTGGACTGCGCGCACAGTCGACATACCGGGCTATAGGTGCGTGGCGCAGGCGTCGCCATCTACATCCAAGAAATGGGACACATTGCCCTCTGCACGACGCGCGCCGACCTAATCTTTGACAACTCTATGGATCCTAGTGTTGATGCTCGCCATATAGGTGAATCTCATCTGCGCAGTTTACATGCGCCTAGAGTGCACGCCACTGCTAGTGGTAGCTGTGTATGTGTCGCCCGGCCACACTCACGAGGCCATCAAGGCGTTCCTCCGAACGCGCCTTTGGGCCCATTCGAAGCTACCTGCTTAGAAACAACATTTCGAGGGCACCCACCGCACGCTTGCGGACATGCCAATGATAATCACTGGCGATTTCAACAACTTGCGTAATGGCCAAAACCAATGGCTACCAAACTTCATGCGTGACCTCTTCGGCATGAGCTTGGCAAGCGAAAGCGAAGTGCCTACAACCCGGGCTAAAGAACGTGGAAGTACTGAAGTACGCCTCCTACTTCAGCGTACACAGACCTCTGCTCTGCTTGGTTGCCAATGCATCGGACGACGAGGGATGTCATGGCGACACTCAGTGTGCCAGTGGTACCAGTGCCACTGTGGAACGTGATCGTGCCTCACAACCTGGCGTCACCGGAGACGGGAAGGCGTCTACTTCGGCGCACCAGTAGTACATGCGCACAGCCATTGGCCCTTCCACGCAATAAAATACATTCATGTCTCACAAATGGTTCTTCTTTGCAAACTATCATGCTATACAGTATACCACACGCGACCGAAACATTGCTGACATATCGTGGAGGTACGAACACATGGCATGCCAGCAGTGATAATGCGGTAAAATGAAATCTGTTCAAACCTCCATTGCATTTATCATGCCAGGACGGAAATGGTACGAGAACAGCATCACGGGTGGCCGCGGATCAGACCAGCACTCGTGTAGTACGGCCGGCAGAAGACTATCGCCTTTCGACATTTGCAGCAAAGCACGCAGATACGCGGCCATTTTTTTTTACGTGCAGTTCTGCAAAACGGAACCTTGTGTGCTCGCGCCGGCGTACTGTTTCTGAAATGGGGAGTTCCACGCCGATCTACCACAGAGAGGAGGTCACTGAGTCGTTATCAGAGTGCATTGCTCACGAAATTCCAGGATTTTCAAGGAAGGAAAAAAAATTCCAGGGCTTTCAAGGGCCTTGAAAACGCACTTTTAAATTTCAAGGGTTTTCAAGGATTTCAAGGACCTGTACGCACCCTGAATTTTTATACACCTCTCGTCCACATTCTTCCTTTGCCAAGCATCATACACCGTCCATGTGCCGCAGAGCCACAGGCTATGATCGTTCACAGCTGGTATGGAATGTCTCGCGCTTGGAATTCCAACCGAGACACTCCAGACCAGCCCTAGCTCGTGTCATCCAATGCTGCTGCTACCTCGAAAACTCAAAATAAATAAGCTTCAGTTTGTTTAGATAGCAGCATTGCTGAGCTGCTTTTTTTTTTTTCCTAGGCTGCAATATTGTCACAAATGTATGCTTCCTCCCAGTCTTTTAATGCCATCCCACCAGAAATGTGGATACCAAAAGTAGTGGTCTTAAACGACTTGCAGGAAATATCACAAGGGTGTCAACGCAAACGTTCAAGCCTTAGTTGTGGTGCAGCCTCGGCGTTTTCGCTCCAAATCCCGAGCTCACCGAATCGATGTGGGATCTTGTGGTCCTGTTTCCTTGACATTTCAGCGTAAAGGACGTCTCGCAGCATTCGCTTTAACTACTGCCCTTCTCTTTATGCTAGCATGCCCGCCGGTTTTCTAAGCATACACGGGTGCAGTTGAAGGCACTATGACAACAGTATAACGACAGTGTGAAGACGATGGCATGAGTGTACGACAACTGCAGAATGAAAATTCTGAAATGATGGTATAATGACAGCGTGACAACGGCCTGAAGACAATCGGATGGCAAACCTGGAATGTTGATGACGGCACGAAGAGAATCTGATGACAATGGGAACGACCACCACGACGGTATGATTACGAATGCCTGATGACAATGATGCCACGACAATGGCACCATATTTACGACTGTCAACAGCACGATTACAATGGAATGAATGAGCAATGTTGTGGATTGAAAATGGGCACACTCGGTGGCTTTCACCACCAGATGCATGTACGACAACACCTTTAGCTAGGTTACAGCGTACTAGAATACACTGTAGCTAGGTGGTGTGATGGGGAACCAAGCTTCGCGTCATGTCACCGAACACTCCTCTCATTGATTGAAGCACATGTGGCGTCGTGTGGGCTGGCACTAATAGAAGCACCTTCTGGTGCCTCTCTACCAACGGCACGCAACTGAGGAACGAGCCAACGCTTTAAAATGTGGGCCGATCCCGAACATAGTGCGGCATAAAATATGGGCCGTTCACATGGGTATGCGACGCTCTTCAACGAACCCCTGACGCCAACTGAACTGTGTGCCACTGGGTATGAGAGGCCTTAAAAAAATTTTAATTCCGGGGACTCCCGATTACTTTCGACTTCACACAGGAGCGAGAGGCTTCAGTGCACACCTCATGATGCATTTCGCAAGCCAGGCGTAATTACGCCTGGCTTGCAAACACACAATACCCAGCCCATCTGCCGCAGAGACCTTTACATGTCGGCAAAACTTTTTCACCACCTGCACTAGATGGCCCAGAGTAACACATTCGTGTTAAAAGAGGCACACATTCCACAAGCATAGCATTTACTTTTATTTCCTCAACCCAGCCGATGAAGAGGGAAGGAAAAAAGCAAGCATACTCTTTGTTGTACCAAAGAAGTCTGCATCTCGCGAATACACGCTGCAGCAACAAGCAAAACATTACATTAAGAAGTGATCATTCTTTCAATTAAAAAGTTATGTACACTGCTCTCTACCAGACAACTACAAACCTTCAGTAGCTTTTTTTTTTTTTTTCATCTTGCAACCTTTTTCCTAGAAAAAGGTTACCAACCTCTCGTGACACTGGCCCGAAGGCAAAACCAAGGCCCGAGATGCTGCATTGACAGCAGAAGGCTTTCGAAAAAAAAAAAATATCCTTGATGTCACGCATTCCTGCAACCACAATTGCAAGCAAAATAAACGAAAAACTACTTAGGTATGTACATGTCTCACGAGTATGTGCATTATGTCGTACACAACAGTGCACAAGCAGGCAAAAAAAAAGTTATCGCAGTCCATTTTGCTATTTAAAAAGACCACTATGTTTCAGGGACAAGACGGTCAGCCACTAGCGTCTGGTTTTTTTGATCGGCAGCATGCAAGAGTCCGACGTGGCTATCGCTACACACTTTAGAGCTACAGCAAAGTGCTGGAGTTTAAAGGTCAACTAGGCAGCCAACAGAGCACCTATGGTAAACGAAGGCCGACTTACGAGAAGGGGAAGAAAAAAAATATACAAACCTGATTGTATATTTACAGCCTGCCAAAAAAAGGCCAAGAACAGTTCAACAGTCCCAAGGACAGCCACTTCTCTTATGCACACCAGTGGTACACGCAAGTTGCTGAATACCGATGCAACGGAGGGTAATAAATACAAATTTAACTTGGCTTACAATACCTGGGAAAATGAAGCAGCCGTGTATATACTGTCAATAAAAATGACCTTTTGAAATTTTGGCTGCGTCCGTACGCCATGTGCTGCCTTTTATTAATATATATATATATGTATATATATATATATTTCTTTCGGGATGGAAGCGAGCTCCCACAGGCTGCAGCAAGATGTCCCATGGCACGCACAAGAACTAAATAAACCTAAACATGCATTAGAGCAATGTCAATTGTGGAAGGAAAGTTTCTACAAGACAGGAAAGAAAAAAAGCTATTTTTAGGCAGTCAATAGAGAAAAAAAAAAAATCTAGAAGTGCTTGCGCATGAAGGTTGATTGTAAAAGGAAAGAAGAGAAAAAAAAAATGCAGCCAGGCATGAAAGAAGATGCAAGGTGAGAGGGAGAGCAAAAGGAGAGGAGGAGGAGGGGGGCACTTCTTCAGCAAGAGTCACTAAACCAACGACGCTGGGGCCGTGGAGAAGAAGAGGGTGCACAGGCATCATCGTTGACGTCACAGTCAGCTTTTTACTCAGAGACTTCGTCTCCATCTTCTTGCTGCAGATGTGCGTAGATGTTCCTGCTTGTGTACACCTGCACGGAGAGACAAACAGGATGCTTATATATTCTTTACCCAAGGGCATTACAGTACAGGTGTTACAACAGAAGTTTTGGTCTCCAACCAAGAGAGACAGTGCATTACACTGAAACGGTTCAAATTTAAAAACACATTCTCCTTAAACCTCCGAGGGTCTTTCGGTTTTGCGTGTTTTCGGGCTTAGGAAGCCTCGGCTTCGTGGCTTTTTGGGCACTGTAAAAGGACTACTTAAAAATAAAGCTCAAATTATTTCTCTTTGGTGCATACTTAATTGGCGGCACGCCATATGCGACTAGCAATTAATGATCACTCTCAACTACTGCTTGAACAATAACTACACTGGTGTGTGAGCCAAATTTACATTCAGACGGACAAAATTGCATTCAGATGAGATGAATGGCTTCCAAGGCAGCAAGTGAACAACAGCCCTCACCACTTCTTTGCCGTCATCACTCTTGTTGCCAGAAGTGAGGTCTTGTTTCGAGAGTGGCCTGTCGCCGCCATTACGGCTGGGGGGCCCGTCTCTTGGCCCACTACCACCAGAGTCCGGACGCCGGATGCGGTCAGCCGGCCGCTTGGCAGGATCTCCCGCTTCACCTGATGAGTGACGCAACAGAACAGAACACTAAGGACGCGAACATGAATGACAACTGTTCACAGCCACGGCACAAAACAAAATTTTCTCTAAAGCTAGCTTTACCGCCGGCTGGTTTAGTAAAGCCGGCTTTGGAGAAAATTTTGTGAGAACAATCACCGATAGCATTTACTTTTTACTTTTTTCATTTATACCCAATTTGTAGCCCTCTGCCTGCAGTACTGTGAAAATAAAATTTAAAAAAAAGGTGGGGGGAGGGGCATTGATAGACATTGGTACATTGGCCGAGCCTCAATGATTGTGTCCTCAGACGACAACACTACTTTCCCCATGTTTGAATGATTATGATAGCCATGAAAAATGCATCATTAGTATCGTATTTTCCAGTGTATAAGTCGAGTTTTTTTTTCAGAATTTTTGGTTGGTGCGTCTTATACGGTGCAACTTATCTACGTCTTTTTTTTTTCCCCGGAAAAACTGCCGTCAAAATCGGATTCGATGTTATGGCCACATACGCGAGGCGCGCTGGTTGACTTAATTGCTGCGCGTGTTTTGTGCACGCTATCGAGGTCCCGCATTCTTCACGTGATCGAGTTCCTGAGTGCCGTACGAGGACGGAGCAGCAATGCAAGCAGCGGCAGGCCGACTGCGAGTCGACCAACCCCGAAATCATTGCATCTGCAGATCGTTGTCAAGATACGGCACGCGCCACTGCGCAAACTACGCAGTTGCTACCAGAGTACACAAGCCAACCCCCCAACCCCCTCCCTCCCGCTTTCCTCCCTTGTGCGCAATTTGGCTCACAGTGGCACGCTTTCACTTGCCCATAAAGCTACATATGGCTCGTGGGGACGATGATATCTCCCCTGGACTTTATACGAACATTGCGGCAACCACAACGGCAAAAATGCGCCTGGATTAGAAATATATGGCACTCATACGTTTGAGCGTGGCCCATGTTCACAAAGTGAAACGTCACCGTATCTTTTTTTAGAAATCGCTTACTGAACAAACAAGTGCGTCTAATTTACCGGTGTGACTTATATACGTTTTTTTCTGGAAAAACTGACGTTTTGAGGGGGGTGCGTCTTATACAAAGGTGCAAGTTATAGTCCGGAAAATACGGTAGTTTAGGTCATGTGGAAAGAAATTAAAATATGACATTTTAGAAAATATAAGTTGCTCCCCTCAGCTTTCCAGCAAGCAGCTGTGATATACTTACGTGCATCTCTGCAACTAAGTACTGTATCGAAAAACAGAACACACCTCAAAATGAGTAAGGACACATTGGCCACACAATCAGAGCTGATGAAAATTGGTGTAAGTACAGAAATAGACCGCAAGACCAACTTCACCTCGTCTTTCGAAGGTAGAAATATCACATACACAAATACATCTACAGTAGAATCTCGTTGATATGATCTTCACGGGAACCACAAAATAAAGCGTATCACCCGAAAATCGCATTGTCTAATGAAATCCAACGAAATCGTATTATCGGGAAAAGAAAAAAAAAAGCATTCCCCCGAAAAACGTATTATGCAGAATTGCATCGAGGTTCCACTGCACTTGTGCTACAACATTACCCAAGCTTAGTGCATACAGTTTAGACCACAAATTGTTATGCAACCACCCAGAGTGCCGGGACAGATGCTTCAGTCTTCTCAGCGCAAACAGCTCTAAAACACTGCCTCATCCCAGACCACTAGGCTCAGCCAATAGCCTCTCTGGGCACCCACTGTCATGTTGTTTGCACCACAAGCACTGCCCACTGTCTAAAGAAATTGCATAATCCGAGAATAAATTGCAGAACTGTATACAGTCGCCGACGGATTTTTCGGACTTGTTAGATATACCGGACTTAACGGATCGCCAGGGTTCTTATAGAGGTAATGCATTCTCGCGACCCAATTTTTGGACGAATTTAGGCCCTGAAATTTGACTTTCCCGACTAAATCGCTCGTTCTGAGCCACGCTACCAGATCTTGGAGAACCGCCATGTTGGATTTTCTGCTGGCTTGGCTTCCAGTGGCCGGCTCTATAGCCTCCAAGATAAGGAGGCGCTTGCTATGAAGAGAAGTGCGCGCGACATCCCCTAGTCTTGGAGACCATGCCTGCTCTTCCTTAGCCGACAAAACACTCCAGGGGATGGCACTTTCTTTTTTCGGTCAGCGCTATTGCCATAATCACTGAATGCGAGATCAGCTTTTTTTTTTAAAGTTTAGGTTTCTGTTTTGCACGTGTTGCATCTACAGAGCAGGTGTGTCTTGGAGACGTGACATTTGTGTGATCGGTGCCACCTCCTGTGCCTTTGCAAGAGCCAAGTAACGAGCAGCGAGGAGGCGCTATAACGGGGCTTATTTCTTCCATCTCCATGGCAATCTCCAGCAACGGAGATTGCCAACGCAGTGACGCTCTTGTTGACTGCATATGGAGATGACGTCAGTCTTGCGCAAATCCAAGCAAATCTGATCGCCTTGAAGTGTAGTATGAGGCAGGGCATTACTAGATATTTTTTATGCCACTCTAAGCCTAATAAACTTTATTTTTTTGTGTGAACAAGTTTTTTTGGACTGTTCCATATTTCGGACTATTTTTCAGTCGCCGTGAGGTCCGGAAAATCGGTTGGCGACTGTACATCATTGATCAGCGCATTGCAAAATGTGCACACAGGAGGACGCTTAGGATAACTGAAGAGATTATCCTAGTCACAGGCTATGCCTGATACTCCAGCTGTAACCTACGAGGCATAAATAAATAAATTAATAATAACAATAATAAAAAAGAAAACACACCCCTAGCACACAAACTTGAAGACGTAAGCCAACAACGAGCAACATAATATCAAAATGAAACTATGGCAAGTGCAACAACCAAAGCGCAATACATTGTCCCCCAGGTGGCAAAAGCTTGCATTCTGTAGGACAATATTGGAAAGAGTGACTGATGTCTCTTTGAAGGTAATTAATTTGTAACAGAAAACTGCAACACAATATATATTTTTGTTTACTAATGTATATGTATATTGCTTACAATGTAGCTGCATCAGGATTCATACATTACATTCGGCCAAAAATTCGAGGACCATCAAGGATTTCAAGGATCCCGAAGGCCAAAATTTAGGAACAGGTAAAACCAAACCTTCGGGCCCTCCGATGAAAGCGGGCCTGCGATTGGCTGCCGTGCTGAATGGCGTCTTCCCATTGGTTACTGCTGCGGCAGCGGGCAAGATGGCTACCGCAGTTGTTCGCTTTGCAAACCATGCCGGCGTCTTCACTTGACACGCAGAATTTGGATTTCTGAGAGCGCCCAGTTTAGTTAAGGATCGTTGCTTGTTGGAGAAGAAAGTTTGGACGAAGCACGTCTTCGGAATACGGAAGCGCAAGCCTCCTACGGCGAGAAAAGTACGGCGATTAGCGGAGGAGCACCCGACTGAACGTGCCGCGCTACCTTGCACCGTGGATTACGTGCCGCGCTATCTTGCACCGTGTGACTCAAGCAGCGAAACCGACAATCGCCCTGTGCCATCGGTACCGATAACGCAGTCGACGGAAGACGCGCCAACGGAAGCTCCCGCGCCTCGGCGTACGGCCGCGCGAACCAGCCGAGATCGTATCGACGCGGGTCGAAGGTCACCATCGCCGGCGAAGACGGTGTACTTAGTTTGATGCATCGTGCGACATGAACACGCCGCCTCTGAGCGAGCCCCAACCGTCGACGAGCTACAGTGTAATAACCGAAAATTCACCGGACAAATAGTCGCCCGAACGGCGCACCATTCAGACGCGCCTCGAGCCGCGTTTCGCGTCAGCGGTGACGGCAGAATCGCGAGCATGCAGCGTGCGCGACTCCCTTCGCGCGATGTCCGCAACTGAACGGAAGTTCAATTTGGTGTACTAGCCAGGCTATTAAATTTTCAAAGCCCACCAAACGAAGAGGCAAAGGTGCAAGAAGATGCTTGACAGCACTGATGCCAAAAATTACCGCCCTGATGCGTTCTAATAAACCTGCACTGCTTGCAAAACTTTGCAGCTCGTTTTCTCAATAGTGTTTTTTGGTCGGTCACCTCGCTTGTGGAAAGCATAGCACAACAATGGCTGGACCGATTTTGATCCAGTTTGTTTTGCTGTGATCCATGAACTGTGCTGCACATCAAGACAGTCTTGAAATGTTCATTTATTTTTCCATTAGTTAATTATTCACAATTACTGCATGGTCTATGCAGTCAAACACAAGTTACATGCATGTCAGTTGAGTAACAAAAAAATTATAAGGGCACTAAAAAAAAATCTAACACTGTCTTGATATAGATTAGGCATCTGGGCAAACATACAAAGTATTCCAGTTCGTACCATGTTTCGGTACTGTGCCAGCTTTCCCGAGCAAGGAACTTGTAAACTTTGTAAATTCTTTGTAACAGAAAACTAATGAAGATATCTTAATGAAATTTTTGGATTGTCTAGTGTATATGCATATTGCTTACAGCGCGTGTGCCAAATTTCATACTTTACATTCGGCCAAAAACGAAAATCAAGTTATTTCATCCCCTCCTTTAAGGACAGGTAGAAACAAACCTTGTTTGTAAACACACACTAGAAATGAGTTACATATTCTTCTAAGGTGCAATTTCGTGCACCTAAGCAGCTTCCGAGTTGGACCTACACTCCAAACCTTTCAGGTGGCTTTTCAAAATTGACTTTCCCATCGTAACGATGTCAATCGCCTTCTAGCATGAGGGTTAGTACGAAGTCTGTTAGAAAAGTATCCGACCTTACTTTTTTTTTTCGCGAACACCTGACGGATATGAACCAAGCGCGCTTGCATCAGCCGACCTTGAACCTCCGTGCGCATGCGCGAATTATTTCCCGCCTGCCGATAGCGTGTCGCTGGGACGCAGCGTTTGAGTGAAATAGTGCACAGTGCTCTTGTCGTTTTTTTTATTGCAAGGAAAAAACGGAGCAACTGGAGCAGCGCTACTGCATCAAATTTTGCCAGAAACTGGGCGACAGCCAAGTGGAAACCATTCGAAAGATTCAGACTGCTTTCGGTGACGATGCTATGAGCTGCACACAAATTAAGGAGTGGTACAACAGCTTTAAAGACGGTCGCACATCAGTGGAGAGTGAGCCACGCTCCGTCCGGCCATCAACATGCCGAAATGACCAGGTCATTGACGAAGTGATTGCTGTGGTGATGCGGGACCGTCGTGTGACTATCCAAGAAATTGCGGAAGAGGTGGGCATCAGCACTTTTTCTGCACATTTCATTATGACCGAAGATTTGGCCATGAAGAGAGTTGCGGCGAAATTCGTGCCGAAGCTGCTCAAGGTGGAGCAAAAGCAATGTAGTGTTGAAATCTCACAGGACATGCTGGATTCCACAAACAGTGACCCTGACTTCATGCACACCATAATCACTGGAGACGAGTCTTGGGTGTACGGGTACGACCCGGAAACCAAATCCCAGTCATCACAGTGGAAGCATTCCACATCACCAAGACCAAAGAAGGCCCGCCAAGTGCGCAGCAACGTCAAAGTGATGCTGACTGCTTTCTTTGACTCTCGCGGTGTGGCATACCACAAGTACGCACCACAGGGTCAAACAATCACCAAAGAGTACTACAGGGACGTCCTCCGTCGCCTACGTGATGCTGTGCGGCGCAAGAGACCGGAGTTGTGGTCAACAGGAAATTGGCACATCCTTCACGACAATGCTCCGGAACATTCCTTGCATTCAGACTTTTTTGGCGAAAAACCAGACTCCTGTAGTTCAACAGGCTCCTTACTCTCCCGATATGGCCCCCTGCGACTTCTGGCTGTTTCCCAAAATGAAGAGGCCATTGAAAGGAGCGCGATTTCAGACACGAGAGGACATTATGGCTGCAACGACAGCCGAGCTAAACTCCATTCCGAAAGAGGGGCCTTCTCGGAACGCTTCCAACAATGGCAGCACCGCTGGGAGAAGTCTGTGGAGTCCCAAGGAGACTACTTTGAGGGTGATTAGGTTTCCAATGCTCCAGTTATGCCAGTTTTTTTTCTTCGGCCAAAGGTCTGATACTTTTCTAACAGACCTTGTAGCGTCCAAGTTCAACCAAAGATATCAGTCGCTTTAAAGCCAAATGCATGAAACTACTTTCCACAAGGCATTTCTAGAACCTAAGGTTTGAAAATGAAGCCATGATGGCTGCACAAAAATAGAGGCTATAGCACAGCTGCTGAGAGATTGCAGAACTAATGCTAGGCAACAAACATTCTCAGCAGTGCAAGCGTGCAGAGTAGCAAGTGGTGATGGCGGCACATCTTTTGATAGCATGCATTTTTTAATTCAAGCTTTGGAATATATTACAGACGATTTTACTTTTGGAAAAGAAAGGACACTGCAACAAATTTGGCACAGCAAATAGTGACCAGCACCTCATTGCTTTTAGGTCACAATAACTTTTTTCAGCAACTGCTTCAGGAGCTTGCCTGAATAAACTTTGTTGAAGCAAGTACCCTTCTTACATCCTTTCGCCATCAGAAGGCTTGCAAAGGAAGGTATGGAGAACGATGAGCAAAACACTATAGAGAACCATATTTGTTTTAAAACTTGACTCAACATTCGTAAAAGTGCAAAATGTGCCTAGATTCATAAACCTTACAAAATTTGGCAGAGTTGGCAAGTACACATCTGGCACTCACCTCGAACTGGTGCATCGTAGCCTTGAGAGCCGTGCCTGCTACTTTGTGAATGTTGGTCGCTGTCCTGTAAGGAACAAAGTGAAGTTTACAGACTATGCAACAGAAAAGGTGAGCGAGTACAGTACAGTTACAATGTCAAAGCGCCAAGAAAACCCCATTGCTGTAATTGATGACTGTTATAACTGGGTTGCACGAAAAAAAGATTGCGGGACAAACATTCAAACATTTTGATTAGACAGAAAGAAGCAGTCAAAACCAGGGATAACAAAATCCCATGACAAGGAAATATTTTCGTATCCCCGACCAACGCCCACAGGATTCAATACATTTCATACCACTAGACAATGAAATGTGGCTGAACAGCAATCCCGCATCAACAAAATTTGCTGGAACGTAACCCAACATTACCTACTTCCGGAAGGCTAACAGACTCCCAAAAAGTGCTCAAATGCGTTTGCTTTGCACTTAAATTTCGTAATATACCACTTCATTCCCCTGTGCGAGTGCTGCCACTCTTTCCCCAGAAAGACAACAAAATGGTGGAAACACGTCAAGGCCGCCATCTTGTTTGTTGATCACACATTTGAAGCGGCACGCATGTTGGAAGTGGAACAACCGTTCTTACACACCTAGCGCAGTGCATAATGTGTGGCTTTGTGAGAAAAGTGCAGCAGAAACAAATAAATCCACGTCCCACAGTCCCTCGCTTCACGATCACAGGTTTTGGTGCCACCCAACAGGCATTGCATGTGGATTGGAAACAAATCTGCATGGGATTTGGCGCTGGACGTAGATTTGCACAGAGGGGACGAAATCTCAATCGCTTTTTGGGGTACAAGATACGATCACTTTCGTGCTCAGCACCAGGCGTCTACGGGCTACAGCGTGCACTAGAGAAACGCTGCTGCGTTCGTAGAACACACTGTTGCTCCGTGTCTGGTGGAAAGTTATGCAAAATTTCGCACAAGTGATTGTATCCCAAAAATTGATAGACCGAGAATATCGCTCAACGGCATTGCCGCCACTGCTGATCGACGCATGGGGCACACTTTGTGCTGTTGGCAATGTGGTTCTAAGCCTCGAGCAAGGCTTGGCAAAGTAGGCTAACAGAATTTTGACAGCAAAGTTTAGCTTTGTGACACATTCCCCATCTGTGCTGTCTCATTTCGCAGCAACAAAATTCTCGCGAAAGCTAATTTTTTCGCGCTCCATGCCGATTTCGTTATTGTGAAATTCAACTGTACAGTTATTTTGTTTAATTATGGGGTTTTAAGTGCCAACACCACGATCTGATTATGTTGCACGCCATAGTGGAGGGCTCTGGAATTAATTTTGACCACGTGGGGTTCTTCAATGTGCATCCAATGCACGGTACACGGGCATTTTTGCATTTCGCCCCCATCAAAATGTGGCTGTGGCAGTCGGGATTTGATCACGTGACCTCGTGCCACAGGTTCTAGCCTTCATGATTGTGGCACTCCCGGTTTTCATAATCGTCAATATCATTGACTGCGCGAGCTCGTACTTCCGAGTCTAGCAAAATTTGCAGCTTCGTCTCAAGCGACACAGCTTTGCGCTTTGTCGGCGCACCCCCCGCTGCTTCCACGGCGCATTTCCGCACTCGCCGAGAGAGACAGGCAGATTTTAAAGAGAGCGCAGGCACGTTTCATTTGGGGGCATGTTAGGATCGGGCAAATACTGCCAAATGAATCAGTGGTCTGTTTTGATGTTTTTTTCGTTGTCTTGTTTAATTCAACCAGTTTTTCGGTCTCACTGCGGTCAAATTAACAGAAGTTGTCTGTACTTTATTTCTTTTTTTTTTCCCCCCCAAGCAATGGGGTGGAGGCATGCCGAGTGGGGTGGTTGCGCGGCACGCTGCACGGCAAGTTAAATTATCCGGCGAAGGCCAATTTTAGGATCAAAAGAACAGAAGTTTGGGCCCATAGAAATACACAAGGACCGTATGGGATCTTCAGTCGGGATCGAATAACCAAAAAATCTATTAAACGGGAATTTACAGCACTTTCTTTTTATTTATCACTGTGAGTGGACTGCACGGTAACATTGAATTAAATTCAAGTGCTGGCAACAGAAAAGCTAACAGACAAACAATAACCATAACCTTGTGGATCTTCAACAAGAAATAGATGGAGAAAGAAAACCTGTTCCACGTCTAAATTCTTCTCAGTTGTGTAATGGTGTCACCCAACCGGCACACACTGATCACATACTTCAGGGCTTTAGCTAACCAAATGAACACATGTTGCGGCAATAGCCCGTATGTTCAATCTTTCCAAGATGCCCATGCATTGAGCTGATAGCATAATCACAGCCCCGAAGACAAAACAAAAAACACACAAAAGCAGGGGAAGAGGAGGAAAGCAACACAGAGGTGTTCGGTACTGCTGCCACGGTCTTCACACAGCTCGGGCACTTACGTTGCTATACTGCCGCGACAGTGGTTGCCGTCCCCCGTCGTCATGGGAGTCCCTACCGGACTCCGAGGAGCGCCGCGATCGCCCCGACCCCGAGCCGACACTAGAGCGCCTCACACGGTCATCCTTGCGACTGAAAGAAGAAAAACCCGCATGAAACAGCAAGTCATCCGCTGTACAGAAACATGTCATGGCACATGTCATGCTGAATGCATGCAATGAACACAAAGGAGGACAAAAAGAATATTTTACAAAACAACACAAGGGAGTTCGTAGTTTCGTGGAAAGCCAAAAAAGATAGAATGACACAAACATTCCTTTGGTTTCCCCTGTAATGGCAACGATTTCATCGGCAAACTGAAGTAACAGAACTACCAGTGCCCTGTCAACCCTCGATGACAATAGTCAAAAGGGGAGGGGAATTAGTGATAATAAGTTCAACCGAACAACACACAGCACAAGACAGCTATGAATGCGCATCAGCTAGTACTATTTGTTGCATTACTGAATACAATACAGAATATAAACAGAAATGAAATCAAAAATAATTTTGATGCCAAAATATGTACACTAGAACCTCAAACAGGAGAAAAAGACGTACCGTATTTACTCGAATCTAGGCCGACTCCAATTCAATACCGACCCCCCAAAAAATGTAGGCCAGCATTCGCAAAATGAAACAGCATTATTAAATTTGAACACGCCGAGCTCATTCTATGTCACCATCGCTGCTAGCCACGTCGCTATCTTGCTTACTGCTGACATCTTCAAACAGTGCGCTATATTCAGTACCATCCAGCGCATTAGAGACGCTGCATTTTTGGAAGGAGCGCACGTTGCGGCGCACGCAAAGACCATCTCCCGTGGCCCCCTCCAACGACAGACCGATGCCGAAATTCCGCCCGGCTTGAACGTTTGACGATGCCTCTACGGCTAGCGCAACTTCCGTATTTACTCGATTCTCATGCTTCCTCGATTGTAACGCACACCCGTTTTCCGTGAGGAAAAAAAAGTCTTTTACCAGTACCGCGCACCTCATGCTTTCAAACAGAAATACAACTTTCTGTCATTTGGAAAAATAGATTTCCTCCCGATGCACTGAAGTTGCGATGAATAAAAAAAAGTCGCAGTTTCGTCCGAAAGGCGATGCATCGAATGTGATAGCAAATTAGTAGACAGCTATTAACAAGCACGGTGTCACGCGCGCACAAGCAAACATGAACACATCTCGCTCGTTGACCGCGGAAACGAACTGTCAGAACGCTGGAGACGAAGCGCGCCTTCGTGCTAGCATGCCTCTCGCTTCAACGCGGCGAAAACACGGCGCGCGGCGGACTTTACCCGTCGCAGATTGCTTTCAAGATAGGGCCAAGGCGATCGTATCGCCGGAGTGGATCGTCGCAGATTACGTCCTGCTTCGGTCCACTGAAACCGTTCCGCATTGCTTTGCTGGCGAAAATCCTCTCCTCCTGTTTGCGCCAGCCCCGCTCGCAAGTTTCGGATTCTCCGAACGCCCGTGATGCGGCCCGATTTCTGTCTGTCTCCGCACAGATGATCACTTTCCTTTTAAATGCGGCATCATGATGAACTCCGTACTTCATGCTGATAGAGCAGACGCTGAGAACGTGAATACAGACGGTAGACTATTGCCTAAGCACGTGTACTGCAGCACACGGAGGAAGCTTCCGCATGCTACGGTAGCTAGGCTCGATGCGCGTGCGAGGCGGCCATTTTGAAATGCCGACGCAGATTTAGGGTCGTGTTGAAAGTGCGCTTAAATTCGAGTAAATACAGTATTCGTTTAGAAAGCGTCACTATAGTGGCATCGCCCGCCGATGCTGCACCATACCGATACTACCGATACGACGCAGGTCAAAATGGCGACGTCGCTCATGTACTTCAGTTGGGTACTGGCGCGGCTAGTAGCGGCTGAGATACTGACTTTTCTAGATGGCGCTAACTATGCACCATATTTATCAGTTTCAGTTAAAAACTGGCGCGTTTTTTTTAAATCCTCGAATCTAAGTCGACCCTAGAGTTTCGTATGTGATCATTTGAAAAAAAACTATCGGCCTAGATTCGAATAAATACGGTACTAACACAGAAAAGGTACAACCGAAAGTCACTAAAAAATTCCACAGACACAGCCGAAGTTTACATTTACGTAATGTGAAGTGTTGCACAAATTGGCATAGCACGAGACGCCAATGCACGCAAGTTGTGAGGGCCACATCTCGCGTTTCCGGCTAGCTTATATTTACGCTCTCCAATTCAGCCTGGGCCTGCAGCTTCTTTAAGGGGGGACACGGGTTGTGGCGACCAAAAATCGCGAAAAAACTCGATTTTTTTAAATTGCATTGTTGGAATGTACAGCTATTATTGCACCTGTATTGTTAATTTCATACCGATAATGTCAATATTTTAGCCGCAATGATGCCTTATACGACATGTACTAGCTGAATTTCAGGCTAAACTGACGCTGAAACGGCACATTTTCCGAAACGCGCGCCTGCTCTTCCACGTGTGCTAGCGCGGACATCTTGGTCTCATTTGAAAGAGCCGCTTTTTGCCTTCAAATTCCCGCCAGAACGGGCCCCATTCAGCTATTGGCCACTTAAAGACTGCGCGCCAAAAAAAGGTACTAAAACGCTCTCCTATTCGACACTTGGTGCACGTGACTTGAGCTTGCCTCCCAATTGGCGGAATGGCATGACCATCGTCTGCTGCGCGCTTGGAGACGCGCCATCTTGCCCCAGTGTCAGCGAGAAAGCGTGCCGCGTTGTCGAAAACGGTGCGCAAATTTCGCACGCGGCACAAGTTTCGTGCTAAAAAAGTGCGACGGATGCTCATCGAAAACTGCAAAGTGCGCTACTCGACGCCGCAAAACGACCAGGACGCCACAACCTCAGCGTTTGATGCCCAAATCGTCGATGCAGCAACGGTAGGCCTAACGACCGCAGCGGCTGCTGCGATTCAGAGTCCGTCTGCCGCCAAGCCTTCGACCTTCACTCGCGGCAAGATACGATCTACCGGCAACCCTCCGAGCTGAAGGAGGAAGCGGCGAAAGCCAAAGCGAATCTATCGGCGTTATCTTCAGCGACAGAGAGGAAACGCGAGTTCGTGGGTGACAGTACCGACGATGCACTTCGCCCGGCTGATGGGACTACGTTTACGATTGTGGATTTGAGTGCAGTGAACACTTTATTAACGTTTGCGACGTGCAAAACTGCAGTGGTGCTTTCGAAATCGTCCGAGACGAGCGGGAATACGGACTCGCTGTGAAGCTGCGTTTTATGTGCGCAAACTGTGGAGAGACTACGTCGGTGTGGAGCTCGCCGCGCGTTGATAGTGCCGAGCGAATGAACTCCTTTGCTGTGAACGTTTTGGCTACGCGTGCCATGCAGGCAACGGGCAACCGACAGACCGCATTCAATGACATTTTCTCGTTGATGGACATCAGCCGTCGGGCTCTTCACACGAAAACGTGGCAGAGCTACGTGAAGGCGAAGCTGACGCCCGCGGCCGATCGCGCGGCGCGTAATCTGACGAGCGACTGCACGCGGTCGATTCGCGAACTTTACGCCGAACTGAACGTGGGCAAAGCAACAGAAAACTTGCGCCAGTCCCCGAAAAAGCGGCACACAGGGGCTGGAAGTCAGCAGGACTACATGTCTGGTGCCTACTGAGCTGTTCCAGCTATAAATTTGCAAATAAAAAGGTTTTGCATGTTTTCTCTTTTCTCAAAACTTGTTTTTGGGTGACTTCACCAGATTGTCGGAGCGATATCTCATAATCTAGAACAGCTAGAGCAATAATTCTTTCCTTAGCAGAAAGCCTAATCTGCATATTACAAAGTGCTGAGAGCAGAATTTCAAATTTCGGCACATGTATATTTTTATTTTATTAATTTTCTTTTGTTGTGGTATCCATAGGACAAGGAAATAAATTTGATCACCTGCAAAATGGCTAATTATTATTTAATTTGAAAACTTTTTTGCAGCACTGCATTTATTGCATATTATAGTATCTAGCTATGAAATAATATTCACTTTCTACTGAGCAGTTTTTTTTTCCATTGTCTCCTGAAACAATAGAGTGACAGATTTGTGTATCTTCTGAACAAATGGACCTACAAGAAGAAAACTAAGCAAGCCTGATTATTTTCATCAGAATTGGCCATAAGATGCAGGACATAATCTCCACAACCCATGTCCCCCCTTAAGCAGGATGTTTTGATGTGGCCCCTCAGTGAGAATCTTTGCGGTACGAGACTACTGGCGAGGCCAGAGCGACAGCAACCCGAGACGGCCTCTTTGTTTTCCTATAACGTAGTGTTTCAAAACAGCGCTCGCATGATTAGCAGTGCGATAGCACATCCTGAAGCAAGATTTTCTTCCCGATTTCAAAGACAACGCATTAAAGTAAAATTTTCTCGAATTCTGCAGCATGTTTCTTCTAAATATTTCACCATGACATAAAGAAAGGTCTTAGGATTGCGGAAAATAAATAAAAAATATAAAATTTTGAGCTAGTCAGCCATTGCAGTCCACAGACTCGCCGACACTGTCTCCTTTATTTTAAAGATTTTTTAACAAGTTATTAGGGAGATGAATTTCGGGTAATATGATTTTTTTTTGCCACGTCCAGAGAAATTCGTATTTAGTTTTTACTGTTGTGAGCTTTTATCAGGAAGTTACTGGTTACTGGCGCCATTCTGGAGAGGTTCTACAAGGTCTGTGCACGATCAGCAGGCTTATATTTTTGCGATTTCACGATGGCTTCCGAGTTAACGGGGTTTTACTGCATGTGCATCTCTCCTTGTCCCGTCGGCGTGTACAGCAAGTCATACAGCCGGGATGCTGGGATGATAACAGACCTGTCTTGAAATGGCTCCCGGTCCCGGATCTGCCGGCGCTCTTCTTCCTCCCGCTGCCGAGCGAGCCGTGCTTCGATCTCACGCTCTCGGGCAGCCGTGTCCACGGGCCGTGCTCCGCCGAAGATGGACGAGGAGGCCTTAGGTGCAGGCTGTGGGGCCTGGGGTGCAGCAGCGGCAGCGGCAACAGGCTCCTCTTTGTTAGCCTCCACGGGCACAGAGCGAGGCTTGAGCTGCAGCTTCTTGCGTTCCCGCGGCCCAGAGTCTGAAACAAACAGAGGATCGTCCAGGTGCTCAGTGAACAACGATGCCCCTAGTTGGTTACAATGCAGCATTCGCAATTACTCGACAACCATTGCTTGCAGAGATAAATGCAAAAGGAGACATCAGAAATAGCGTGGCAATTGTGAAAAATTGTTGAGGCTTCACAAGTTAAATCAAATTATTTGCACATGTTGTGACGGTAGTTATGAAACTGACCAGTGCTTGAAAGCTCACGCAACATGCACCCCACTGCAGATTTTTTACTCATTTTGAAAAGTTAAATGAAGGTCCTAGAGCTCGAAACCACAGGAAAAATAGTGGCAAGCCTAAGAGTGGCCTAAATAGTTTAATATATACTCAAGGACCAATTTTGCTGTGGTGGCACGTCCGAAACGTCTACCATCGCCGGCATTTTTATTATCTCACAGCCTTGAACGGCCCTTGAGCACGCTGATCTGTTGGCAGCCATAGCCACCACGGCCATTTGTGTTCGGCTACATGGTGTTTGGTGCGTGGCAGTGTTGTCGTGCACTCTGCAATGCTAGGCATCGCTGTTTCAATGTTCGCTCTCAAGTTTCCTGCTGTTTGGTGCCATGTTTTCGTTTAAAGGATTTGCCGCCGTCAGCAATGGCACCGACTACACCTTATTTATTCTCGCCGATAGCTTTAGAGCGAGAAAAGCACAGCAAGTGTCTAAGAAACATTACATAATGAAGGTTCCCAAAAGTCAGCTTTGTCGCAATACAGCAAGGTTACGTGGTCAAGCATATGGAATGTATTGAGATGAAGACTACCAAGAGTGGAAAGGGGTCACTGTCATGGGACACAGTACAGTCGGGCGCCTCTACAACGAAATGGCCTGTATAACGATGGAATAATTCTGTCCCGGCTCTATCGCAAGTGGTGCTGTGCACGACCTTTACAACAAATGATTTCGGAGGCCCCAAGCACTTCGTTAAAAAGGCGTTCAACTGAGTAGTGTTTACTTGCATAAAGCTCACTTTTTTTCAGCAGAAAAATGATACTAAGTTGGAGGATGCAATAATTATGTGAGAAACATTTCCCCCGCGCATTTAGAAAAAATTTCGAGTTTTGATGGTTAATGTAGGGGTACAGTGGAACCTGTTTATAATGAACTCGATAGTTTGCCAAAAAGTGGTCATTATATCAGTAGTTTGTTATGTATGGTCTCGTCCTTAAAAACGGTAAAAAATTAATTGCACAGAAGCTAACGTCAGCAGTTACAATTCCGCAACACTTTGGACCGAAAACCAGATCTTCAGTGTCATTTTTATTTCTAGAGCATTCCCGCACCTAGCTGCAAACTTTTGTTAGGAATGTCCATCTAAAGAATGAAATGCGGCGTCGTGTACCTTTCAAAATGATAACCGGTTCCGATCACCTGTCATTTTGAAACTGCAATCGCAGCTGCCACTTTTTATTCCAGAGCTCCTGATATACAGCGGAACTTCGTTTATATGATTCTGCGTAATACGTTTTTTGGGATGATACATTTTTTCTTCTTTTCCTGATAATACGATTTGGTTGGATAATAGGTTGAATGATAAGATTTTCGGATGATACGCTTTATTTTCCGGTACCCATGAAGATCGTATCGAAGACGTTCCACTGTATTTTACTACCAGCGGGACATGACTGTATTCTGTACAGGAGAGCAAAGCGTTCTAGTTGGCCAGAAGCGTTCACTTCGGAAACTACTGCAGCATGCCACCATTCTGCGAAGAGCTCGGATGTAAAATTAAGTTATCTATGTCGCAAAAAAAAAAAAATTTAATGTTCAAAAGGTAAAAATCGCCGCGAACCATTATCAACAATCAGCAACGCATAAACGAATTGCCGCCAAACCTCCCGACAACGGCGTAGTAACCGCCAACCCCTTGCAACATTGCATCGCTGTAGCATGTGGTGCATATTCTCGACGACTTGGGCACAGTCTACAAGAACGCGTAGCAGCCGTTGTTCCCAAGGTGGAAAGCCATAGATGGTTGTTCCAAATCGTTGAAACAGGAGCAATGCACATGGTGCCGAACGGACCACTGCGCGAAAATGAGCATGATGCCGTTGTGGCATCAGATATCTCACTGCCACATGCCCTGCTGTTGTGACCACGTGCGACTTTCTTCGCAGCTTCCGAAATCCACGCAAGGCACACGCTGCCGTGCGATCAGTTTGGTCTCTCTTCCGTGCTTTTGCACTTCGCGTGTGCCCTCTTTTTAGCAGGACCGAGTTCGAAGCGTTAATTGTAGCGGTACAGAGATTTAAAAAATGTTCGTTATATCTGGAAGCAGTTTCCACAGGGAGAGTCGGAAATTCGTAAAGGCACTCAAATCTGGTCGTTATAACCGATAGATTGCTATACATTAGAATCTCGATACGATCTTCACGGGAACCGGAAAATGAAGCGTTTCATCCAAAAATCGTATCATCCAACCAAATCGTATTATCGGGAAAAGAAAAGGAACTTAGTATCCCCAAAAACATATGCAGAATCGTATCAATCAGATTCCACTGCATCTGGGATCATTATAAGTGGGTTCAACTGTATCAGCAAACAGCGAGAACAGAATTCTGCTGCCACAGGCACTTCTGATTAAACTCAACGAACCCTGGCAAGTGTCTTGCGGTTGCAAAAGGTTGGGCAGAAACAAGGGAACACAATTCATAGGGGGAGAGCAAACAAGGAGTAAAGTGGTGGAATCCTCAGGACAGCCCACGGTAAAGGTGCATTTACACGACCGGACGGAGGAGGAATTTTCGCAGCGGATGGCTTATCACGTCACGCGCGCAGCATCAAAATGTGCCGGCCTCCTCCACTCGCGGTCCAGATTGAAAATGCTCGCCGGTATTTCCATCCGTCCGTTTGGCGGTCGTCTGACCTCAATTCCGCGTAGTCAGCGTCAAATCTGTCAACATTGGACGAATTGGCATAGCTACGATGGCGTGTTGTCGGCTTGAAGCCACGTGTATTTTTGTTGTGCAGCAGTGACCGCATGTGCTTTTGTTGTGGTGCAGCGGGAAAGGCGAGTCGTGGTTGCGCGTGCATTTTTATCTACTCAGACCGCGTAGCCTGCGTGACCTCAACATGAGTAAGGTGCACAAGAAAACGCTAAGTGACGAGACAATCGTAACTTTTTTGGCTCTTGTTGAGGGATTCAGAGCACTATGGAATATAGAACACGCCGAGTACGCAAACACAGAGCTGCTAATAAGCGTTGGAGTCTAGAGTAAGCATGTGGATTCCACAAACGGCGCTCCGGCTGTGGGAATGCGATCTAACTCGGCTGCGCCGGATTCAAGTTATCATGCGACTGTTTGGCCCGCGGAGCAGGCAGGATTTTCCCTCGCGTGTGTATGACACTTAAGGAATGCGAGGGCGCGCGAGTCCCTCCGCATCCACATGCAAGTGCTAGCGGCATTTCAAAACAGTCATGATAACTGCTTACCCTGTTGTTCCCGGTCGTCCCGGTCATCGGGGCCACTGCGGTCATCCCTGTAGCTGCTGCCATACTCTCGCCTGCCACTACCAAATCCTGGAAAAAACGGGCAGAAGAGGAGCGGAATGTCAAGCACAAGTTCTTAGCAATTCAGATCAGTTTACCCTATTCACTCGCATAATGAATGCACTTTTATCGCCGAAAAATAAGCTCGAAGTTGGGGAGTGCGTTCATTATGCGGGGTAAGATTTTTTTTTCCGTGGCCACCTCTAAAAAAGTCAGTTTCACCCTAAAGGCGAACCATCGATCGCGATAGTAAATGCGCAGACCGCTACACAAAGTAAGGATAATAGCTAGGGATGGGCGAATAGTCAATTTGAGGTTCGAAGCGAATAGTGATTTGGTCAAACAATTTTGAATCGAATATGCCCAATTATCAGGGTATCCACAAAACAATAAGCAAATGCTTACTACGTCAGCACGATTTTATTAGTGTAATGGATGAGCAAATCGTTTTGCTATTTTGCACAAATGCAGTGCGGAAGCTGCAATTCTCATCACCTCATGACTGATTGGCTCTCGCAGCGGCGATCGAGGCCTCGCGACTTCCTTCGCAGCACGACCGCGGTGCGCGCCATCATTTGCGACACGCTTTACACTACCGCGCGCACATCAGCTTTATTTTTTCGCCAGTAAGCTGACCGCCAACAGATCGCACGTCCATCGCGATGTTGCTGGTGCTCTTCAAGCTCGATAGCTTTGCACCGAGTCAAACCGAAACAACTGTTTGTCGCAACTGCGGCCGCTATCGACACGATTATGAACGGCAACTTTGTTGTGATTAAGGCACTTCGCCGTTGCACGCACAGAGTCAGAACGAAACTACCGTTCGCTGTAACAACTGCAGACAAAATCACGGTCGCTATCTATGCGATCAAGGATGGCCACTACGCAGCTTTTTAGGCACCCGGCCGACATGTGTATTGAGTCAAAATGAAAATTTTTGCTGCAACCGCTGTGGAAGAAACCGCAGCAGCTATCGACGCGATCATGGATGGCGACCATGAAATCCCACGGTCAACGCGTCGTTAGGCGCGACGGTAAATGCAATAAAGGCACAAATAGGCACGAAGCGTTCCGTCGTTGCTGTCATTCACGTACAATTTTCGCTGATGACTATGGCGATGCGGACTCCGCCGCTTCGTTTCGGTTGTACGCTAGCACCGTTTCTGCTCTTCTGCGTCGCAATTTTCCAGCTGTTTAATGCAAAAACGGATAGCCTTCGAGATTTATGGTTGATGTATGGTAGCCATGACGTGAAGCATAGTCTCCGAGATGTCTACCGGCCGTCCGTGGCTTCTGGCTGCCTATTCGGGAGCACTGAATAATTCGAAAATATTGAACACCTGAATTCGAATTGAAGTGAATAACGAATATAGAATTATTCAATCGAATATTCGACAATACTGAATATTCGCCCATCCCTAATAATAGCTTTATCGGCCGTATAAACTTGCAAACATTAGCTAACTATGTAAATTAACAAGCATTGTGTCAGCATGCACAGGCAAACATGAACAGATCACAGTCGATGACCATGGACACTCGCTGTCAAAACGTGGGCATGAGGAAGCGCATCAGCAACAGCGAGCGAAGCGACTGTGTTGTGTATCACTTCAACGCTAACTGAGTGACGAGAACGGAGCACGCACAAAGGCATAAGTCGCCGTCGCACCTAGGCTCAGCCCCCGACGCCGATCGCTTTCAAGATAGGGACCTCGCGGCTGCACAATGCGCACCCAGTTGCTTCGTCACCTCGCCCCCTCCCCTCACAGGAGATTGAGGTGTGATTGTCGGCGTTGAAGGCAAAAATGCATCTGGAGTGTCCATATAATTGCTATCGCAATAAAAGGAGATACACAGTACGATTCAGTGTCCGATATGGCGTCCGGTGGGTACGATTGTATTCGACGCCGAATCGTTCCGTGTGTCTCCTACCTTTATTGCAATAGCAATCATATGGCAGGGTTCGTACAGGTTTTCAAGAAAAAAATTCAAGGACTTTTCAAGAACCTTAAAAAAATTTAAATATTTAATATGGTAGTTCACACACGTTGCATTTTATTACACAGAACAAAGGAAAGCGATTTGACTTAGTGCACGTACAGTTTCATTCGACTAGATGAAATTCTGAAGCTCATGGCAGGTCTTTCAGTTTCTTTTCTATTTGAGTCTTAATGCTGCCAAGTTCTTCAGCCTTCGCTTTTGCAGTCTTTCTCAAGCTGTTTGATTTCACCACATGCGAGATGTCACCAGTTCTCTCAGCCTTTTCTACGTATCCATCTGCAGAGGCCGTTAAATCGGCAACAACTGCCTCAAGCTTCTTTTTCTTCGTCTGCAACCCTTCAACTTCTTCCATGATTGTGCGCCTTTTTGTCTGCTTTGAGTTTTCCTGGTACCATTTCTTTTTCTATTCCAAGTGTGCACCGTAATGCTGCCTCGCTGCAGACACAGCTATTCTGAGTTCTTTTGTTATAGGAATATTCAAAATTCCACCTGCCCTGTCCACTGCATCACATATTATACGCTGTGAAATGTATGACAAACCTTTCAGATTCTCTACAGAGATCTGGCGGTTGACGTTGAACCCCTGTTCGACAGTTGCTTGCCCATGGCTCAAAACAAGCAACAGCCTGACTGCTTTCCACAGCTCTTTGTAGGAGGGATTGAAGCTCAGGAGGTCATAAAAAAAAAAAAAAACTCATCCAGCCTGCTAAGGCTCCTCTCAAACAGGCGGAGCTCGTGCATTACCTCTTGCAGTAGCTCAGTGTATTCTGTCATTACATATTCCCGTTGGTAGTCACTCAGTCTTCCTGCCATGGTCAAGATGTCCAACACCTTCCTTAGGCCCACAAGGCACTGATCGGGCTTTGAGCACACGAGCCGGGGTCTAGAGAGGCCAGGTTTCTAACCATTGATGATTTAAGGGGACTTCGTAACAGTATTTTCTTGGTCACAGCTACCAAAAATAGTTTACACTCCATTCTGAATTGAAATGTATCCTTCGCACTTGCCCTTGAATCTTTCAGTGCTTGTTCACATTTGGGGCCGATATCCACTTTTTCAAGCGGAGTGTGGTTATCAGGGTTATCAACGTCTACCCTGAGCAAACCACCAATCCCTGCCAATGAAGACAACACTGAAGCCTTCATGAATTTCACAAGGAGCTTCTGCACAATACTCTCAAGGTCTCTAGCAAGAAAGAAGATCATTGGCTTGTCGGACTGGTAGTCTTTCAAGAATGGCTGAAGAATGGAAGCAACACTGAGAGCAAAGTTCAGTTTTACCAGCGTCACGGAATCACGACAAAAGCTGTATACATTTTCAAATGATACACACTTTGGTAAGCTCACCTACTTACTCCTTCCAGATTCCACATATTTCTTTATGTCATTCCAAAGAAGCAAAGCTCTTTCAATGACAATTGTGTTTTCCACCCATCGATGAGACACAAACTGTAGTGGAAATGTTTCCTGGTTAGTCACAGTTCAAAAATGTTCCCTTCGTGCTGGCGAGTCTCAGAAGAGTGCCCTCAGGCTTGACAGCAGAACGTCAATGCCCCACTTGCTGGCTCCTACGCCTGCCCTGTAGGCATTGTGGATGGTATGAAGGCCACACGTCCCCAAGTCAACACATTGGACCTGATGGTTTTCCCGCAAGTGCACTTGCATATTTCTAAAGAACTTCAGGTTCACATTTGGCCCATCCATCGAGATCTGAAGAACCTTGCCGAGTGGCAATGGCTCTAAAGCCCTTAGAAGTATTTCCTGAATGTCCTCTGCTGTGGAATGCCCCATAAAAGCGGACATGTAATATCTGGTGGCGACCTTCTGTGACGAGTCCCAATAGCGCACATGCACGTCCATTTGCTTCTCTTGCAGGAAGTCATTGGCTGACTCGTCAAAAAGCACGGCGTAATAGCCAGACTTCTGTACCTCTTGTTGCAAGGACGATAAACAAAAAAATGGCCTGAGCCCATGGCACGCAACATACACAGGGTGTCTACCAAGTTGACATTTTCAGATTCCCTGAGTTTTCCAGGTTTTCCCTGAGTGATTTTGCTAAATTCCCTGAGTGAAACGGAACTTTCTTTTACATCAAGATGGGCTGACACCATGTTGCCTGATGCTGTCACTCTTTAGTAAGTATGTTAAAAAAAATGCTAAGCATCAATTGCGATAGCAAATTAGTAGAGAGCTATACGGAGTAAGGATAGTAGTTTTATCAGCTGTATAAACTTAGACATGCAGCAGCACCAGCAATGCGCCGAACTGTTGTCGACGCCGTCGACGTTTTGCCTGCGTTCGTACCGAACGCGCACGGCGCTGGTGACTGTTGCCTGTGCCTCTGGGGGCGGCTCGGAAGTTTTCGACGAGATCAGAACGGGACACTCGTCGAGCAGCGTCCGAAGTCTTTACCACCTTCTCGCCTCACCACATTTTTATATAAATACACATTTGGTGGCGCAGCTAAACGTCGCCTCCCCTTCCTCCCTCCATTGCCGCAACTTTCGTTCCCTTTCAATTAAATTACAGCTAATTTAGGGACGGGCGAATAGTGGATTTGAGGTTCGAAGCGAATAGTGATTTGGTCAAATAGTTTCGAATCGAATAGTTTGAACAGTATATATCACATATTACAGCAAAACCTAGTTAATTCGAATTTCACGGGATTGAAAAAAAAATGTCCGAATTATCAGGGTATGCAGAAAACAATAAGCAAATGCTTACTACGTCAGCACGATTTTATTAGTATAATGGATGAGCCTTTCGCTATTTAGCACAAAAGCAGTGCGGAAGCTGCAATTCTCGTCATCTCGTGACTGATTGGCTCTCGCAGCGGCGATCGAGGCCTCGCGACTTCCTTCGCAGCACGGCTGCGGCGCGCGCCATCATTTGCGACACGCTTTGCACTACCGCGCGCACATCCCGATAATTTTTTCGCCAGTAAGCTCAACGCCAACGGATCGCACGTCCATCGTGATGTAGCCGGTGCGCTTCATCCTCGACAGCTTTGACCCGAGTCAAACCGAAACAACTGCTTGTCGCAACCGCGGCCGCTATCGACACGATTATGAACGGCGACTTTGCGGTGCTTAAGGGTATGGCCACGATAGCGGCAAAAACGCCCGCGTCATGCCGCGAGCGGCAACGCATCATGACGAGCGCGGAAAAAGCGGCAGGAATCGGGGGTTTTACAAAAGGCTTGCCGAGGGTGCCGAGAGCGACGAGGGTGACGTCACGGAGCCAATGGCAACCGGACCTCCGCCGCTCCGCGCCGGGTTATCAATCGAGGATTGTCGTCTCTCGCGGTTCTATAGAGGGATTTCTGGACGCTGTCCCATCGCACCCTTTTCGCTCACGGTGACTCCGCGTTCCGAGAGCGCGCGAGATCATATCGCGCTGCCGCGCGGCGAGACGCGATTGCCACGGTGGACTTCGCGGCAAGGCGCTGACGCGCGGCACCTTGCCGCTAGTGTGGCCGTACCCGGCGGACGCACGCACCGAGTCAGAACGAAACTACCGTTCACTGCAACAACTTCAGACGAAATCGCGGTCGCTATCTATGCGATCATGGATGGCCACTACGCAGCTCTTTAGGCACGCGGCCGACGTGCGTATTGAGTCAAAACGAAACTAAACGAAACCGCTGCGAAAGAAACCGCGGCAGCTATCGACGCGATGATGGGTGGCGACTATGAAATCCCGCGGCCAACGCGTTGTTATGCGCGACGGTAAACGCAATAAAGGCACAAATAGGCACGAAGCGTTCCGTCGTTGCTGTCATTCACGTACGATTTCCGCTGCTGACTATAGCTGTGCGGACTCCGCCGCTTCGTTTCGGTTGTGCGCTAGCGCCGTTTCTGCTCTTCGGCGTCGCACATTTCAGGCTCTTTAATGCAAAAACATATAGCCTTCGAGATTTATGGTTGATGTATGGCAGCCATGACGTGAAGCATAGCCTCCTAGATGTGCACCGACCGTCCGTGGCTTTTGGCTGCTTACTCGGGACCGCTGAATAATTCGAAAATATTGAATCCATGAATTCGAATCGAAGCGAATAACGAACATAGAATTATTCAATGAAATATTCGTCAATTATTACCCTATATCTCGGTTGTGCGCTAGCGCCGTTCTGCTCTTCGGCGCGCACTTTCAGGCTCTTTAATGCAAAAAACTATAGCCTTCGAGATTTTATGGTGATGTATGGCAGCCATGACGTGAAGCATAGCCTCCTAGATGTGCACCGACCGTCCGTGGCTTTGGCTGCTTACTCGGGGACCGCTGAATAATCGAAAATTTGAATCCTGAATTCGAATCGAAGCGAATAACGAACATAGAATTATTCAATGAATATTCGTCAATACCCTATATTCGACCATCTCTACAGTAATTTTCCCTGATAGAGGCACAAATTCCCTGAGTTTTCCCTGAGTTTTTCCAGAATATTCAAAATCCCTGAGAATTCCCTGTTTTCCCGGTTTTCCCGGTTGGTAGACACCCTGATACACGCTTTTTTTTCTCCGCAGGAAAACGATTTCGCCACGTCGCTGTCGGGAAACATCCGCTTGAAAAAGTCACCAGTTTGTGCGGATGATCTGTAAGAGTAGTGGGAAGTAATCACTTTCATTGTACACAGAATTTCTGCATCGGTAACCACCTCGTGTGACTTGCAGGCGCTGTTTAGATGAGTTGCCTGTGATGGAGCCAACCCAGTGGGCAGCTCACTTGTGCTTGGTGCCAGGTAGTTCTGTATAGAGTTTCCAGCTGCCGCTTGCACAATTTCACAGTGCTTTGCACTTTTTGCGTGGCTTCTGAAAGCAGATTCGCCCATAGAAGCGATGTCGAAGGTCTTTCTGCAGGTTGTGCATTTCACGCGGTGGGGGTCCGATGTATCCGGCACAATCCAAAGTTTGTAATCGTCGTTGCTGAGGCAGGCACTTAGGAATTTACATTTCCCAGGCATTATTCTGAACCATGCGCACAACTGAAACGGGGGAAAAAGCAAACAAAGCGCCGACGGCACCGGAGCGCGCACGCAGATAAACAAAGCACAATGTGGCCAACAGACAACACTCAGGCTATGAGGCTGTACCTGTTTTTAGTGGGTTGCCAATAAATCCAGCCCAAGGTGAACCCCCCAAAAAAGTGAAATACTACCAAATTCATCTGTTAAGATTCATGTAACTGCTTTTTCGTTACAAATAAGCATGATGGCACAATTTGTATTTTTCCCGAGGAGGTCGAGACGCTCTAGCCTCATTGTGGCCAGCAACTTATGGCTTTTGACCAACCCCGAAGTTGAAGCAAGCCAGACGAAAAAAAAAGAAAAAAGTGCAAGACGGATGCGCGCTCAGTTCTTCCTCGAGCAGGAGGTTTGACTTCGCGGTCCCGGCGTTGCGGAGAGCAATTAAGTTTGCCGGGACCACCCTCAACCACCATATAATGCGAGTCGCACTGTCGGACCCCGTGAAAACCCCAAGAATTCAAGGGTTTTCAAGGACAGAAAAGAAATTCCAGGACTTTCAAGGCCTTGAAAACGGAACTTTCAATTTCAAGGGTTTTCAAGGATTTCAAGGACCTGTGCGCACCCTGTATGGACACTCCAGGGGCATTATTGTAGCGCACATGGCGCCGGTGGGAGGGAGGCGGTGCAGCAACTGCATATTGCGTGCACCCTATCCCGAAAGCGATCTTCGTCGGGGGCTGAGTCAACGCCATCTAGATAGCACAGGCCTACGCCCTCCCATCTATGATGTCATGCTACCTGGCCGATAAAACTACTATACTTACTTCGTATAACTGTCTACGCATTTGCTATCGCAATCCATGGTTCGCCTTTTGGGCGAAACTGCAACTTTTTTAGAGGTGGCCGCAGAAAGAAAAATTGCTCAAAATTTTACCCCGCATAATTAATGCACCCCCCAACTTTGCGCATATTTTTAGGGGGGTAAATGCGTTCATTATGCGTGTAAATACGGTATTACAGTAAATGTGACCCATTACAGAGGCCCGCGAAAGTGTGCCAATGGCATGGCGCACTTACTGTCACGTGCCTTAGTCAATGAATTTAATGGCGCATTGAGACCATTTTTTCACAGGCCTCTTTCTTGCAGCTATTCAGTGCACGGAGTTGCAGTGGCTTGAAAAGTAAAGAGGAAAAGCGGCTTTTTCAAACAAGACCAAGATCACTGCAATTGGAAACATAATATGGCAGCTGCGCGTCCGCATCAAAGACCTTTTTTTCCACAACCATCGGTAAAAGTTTTGCTTGCAGGTGAGATATAAAATGACATTACTACTTCAATATCAATCCAGGTCGTGAGAACATGCAATGGCTGCTGTAGAATCTAAGAATAGCATTAGGAAGAATCTATTCAGTGATTTTTCAGTCCAGAGTGTCCCTTTTACCCGTTTCAACCAGTAAGCACACGGACAAACTTGATAGGCAGGCGCCCCCCCGTAGACCCAAACGACACTTCCAAGGCTCAAGTCTAGCCCCTGTGCGTTAGCTCGCGCTCAATCACCAATCATGCACTCGACGAGTGGCGAATTTCTCGCTATGGTTTACGGCCCACTACAACGCTGGTAGGCAAACGTCTTGTCACGGCCACACTGCCTTGACCAGTGCTGTTGACAAATGTTGAGCTGTAAGAAGCACACCTCGATCCCTGTCGAAGTCTCTGTCCCGTGGCCTGTCGTAGCCGCCGAGCCCACTCCTGCGCTCGAAGCCGCGGTCGAAGCCTTGGTCGCGGTCTCCGAACCCACGAGGTCGGTCTCTCGAGTACCGGTCACGGTCCCCGTCTCGGTCAAAGCCCCCCCCGAATCCAGGCCGACGGTAGCCGCCATCATCGTCAAATCCTCGGCTACCACCAACTGCAACATTAGGCCCGAGGCATGATTACAAAGGGCTTCAAAAAAATTCAAAAGAAATAAAAGAGCAGTAAGATTAATGAAAAGATGCACAACATTATCATGGTTTTCAGCAAGTGTATTTATATAGGATATACTGCAAATCCCTTCAGGGATTGTTGGGATATTAGATGAACAAACCTGTTGGTATATCACTGCAAGAACAAGTGTTAAAATTAAGCAAAGAAAGATCTCCAGCCATAACTTGCAAGACCTATTAGGTCATCATAGAGGTCTAGTGAGGAGATTCCAAAAGGCGATTTCGTTTTCCTCTAAGGAGGCTCCAAGACTGCAAGAAGTGACTTAGCAGTCTGTAGTCACGGCCACACTGCCTTGATCTGCGCTGGGTCCATTCGCATTAAATTCTACCAGACTAGCCCAACTTTTATATATTCTAGTGACTTTTACACTTAATATAGGCTATGGCAGTGTGCGAGTTCTTAATGTTAGGATGACAACAAGCATGTAGCCAGCAATGAAAAAATCACCTACAACAGAAGTCAACTGCATCCGATTTTACTCCAGAACACAAGTCGAGTGAAACATGCATGTGTGCTGGGAAACAAACCACATAACAGTCCACTGCCCGACAAAACGCAGAAAGCCTAAAAAATGTCCAGCAACTTACAGGAGGACTCTCTCCGGTCCTCTTCCCCGTCGTCCCTCGACATCGATCGCCAATCACCGCCTAACGATCGGTCGCTTCGGCCGATGTCACGGTTTCCGCGCTCACGGCCTTCGTTGTCTGTCAAAAAGAACAAAGCGATTCACCGTTAGCACACGCACAGCATCACTGGGAAGGTTGCCACTCTTTGAACCAGACAGGCAGCCATCAACAACTCACCATGTTCCTCGGCTAGGCTCACTTTTAAGGACCGGCCCTTCAGGTTCTGCAAGACAAAAAGGTGCATATGAGGACAAGCACTTTCTACATCTTTGTATATCCACTTTCATACATAACAGACAATAATGCTATGAAGAGTCTCTAGACAGAGTTCTTTGACTGCTCGTACTCATGAGCAAGAAATACTGCACACCATATGATAGATGAAGGCAGGGTTTTGACCAGAAATTTTTGAGGGGTGTACATCTGCGACCGGGGGGATTACCAGATAAGCTTTCTGATAAGAACAGCATTCTCGGCATTGTCAGACCAGCTTTCTTCCCGGCTATTTATTCCACTAAATATGTGGGCTGATCTGCAGGATAGTGCAATATAAAAATGTGTGACGATCCTAAAGCTAGTGCGGTCTAAAATTATGTGGGCCGACCCCGAAGGTAGCGCAGTCTAAAATGTGGGCCTTTCACATGGGTACGTGCCGAGTAAGTGCTGCTCTTGAACCTCTTGATGCCACTACGTGTCCCAGATGGTTATGTGCAGACTTCACAGTGCATCAGAAGGTGCAATGTCTACCCGACACACCTCATACACGACACATTTCGGCTATCCCCCCCTTCTACCATTTTTTAAAAATATAATTTATATCCTTTACCATTGCCTCTAAATTTACCATATAAATGACAGGCCACAAGGCTTTCACGAAGAAGTTGAGGAATTTCTGTTAATTAAACAAGTCTTCTAAACCTCACGTTATAACAGTCGAACCCAGATATATTGAATCTGAAGGGGATAAAAAAAAAGTTCCATATATAAAACAAAAATTTAATTTAAAAATTTTCAATGGGATTTTACTGCTGTTTGTTATACACAATAATTGATATATCTGGGTTTGACTGTAGCACCAAAGTATGGCCGCCGTGCTATAAACACTACAAAAACTATAATCTAAAAAACAGAAACGCCCTGTAGAGTGACCACTGGCACTGCAATCACTCGGCTACAGCAGAAACTATGGCTATTACGCGGATTTCTCTAATCTCCATGCTTGTGGCTTTGTTTAGTACGCTTTATCAGCCTTCACTGGCCGAAATTTCCAACATATTTCTCTAAATGCATGAAGGCAATAAGACTCAGCACATATGCATAACTGTTTGACAAGTAACACTATTCTGTGACTTCGACAATAGGCACAGCGTCTCAAACGCTAGCTGTCACGGGGGAACAATGCGAGAATGCTCCCCTTACCAAAGGTACAAACCGGTACCAATACCATCGGTACCACCGGTATTGCATGGTGATAGCGCTGGTATATTTCGTTCAATATGATCAATCTGCTAAGTCACTAAAAGGTTTGAAGTCATGCGGACCAAGTTTAGGCAAATCCATGCACCACTCATCTCTCCCATGCTGGCTGAAACCACCACACTTGCAGATGTAGAAACTAGCAACAAGATGTCCCAATAGAAATCTTTGTAGCAAACTACGCTGCAACAAACCTCCTCCCCCATTGGAGGTAGGGAGCCATCGTTAAAGAGCCTTCTGCCTGTATCTTCTTGGCTGCAGCAACATTCTCGGGGTTTGGCAAGAGTCACTTGAATGAGGGGGGGGGGGGGGGATAATGAATGTCACTTTTCAATGTTCCTACTACAGTAAAACCTCGTTAATTCGGATTTCACATTGCGCATTTGCGGCGCTCCTCACTCAGAGGTTTGTCCGAATCAACGAGGTTTTGCTACCAGATGTGCATGTTCTGTGCACCGTTTTTCTTTTTTCTCCTTGCACTTGCTCATCATCGCTGTTCATGCATGAAGTGCATGAATGCAGCTTCATGATCATCATCAGCCTATTTCCTGTGCACTGTGGGACACTATGGGATTTCCGAATACCCTAGTATTGTGCCAGCCGACTACACCTTCTGCCTGCAAACTTTTTACCGTGCACCTAACCCTTCACTGTCCTTGAATTCTTTCCCCTTATTTTGGCACCCATGTCCTTAGTTTATTAGATCTCCAGTTATTTGCTCTAAGCACTAAATAACCAGCCCCCAGCTACACTTCTTAATCTCAACTGGAACATCAGCAACACTGTTAGTTGCACCCCCTTGGCTTTCATTACACCTCACATATGTCATTCCATCATTCTAGAGTACAGGAGGCATACATGAATATCTCGGCAAATATCCACAAAGATTCCACTGCTACCCTGCTTCTCCCCAAGAAAAGTAGAAAATTGCCTATCAAGAAAGGAGTCAGGCAAGAAGAGAATCTCTCCAATGCTATTTACGGCATGCTTAGAGGGACTATTCAAGCTCTTAGACTGGGAAGGCTTGTGAGTGAGGATCAATGGCGAATATCTCAGCGACCTTCGGTTTGCAGATGACATTGCCCTATTCAGCAACAATGGGGACGAATTGCAGCAAATGATTGAGGCCCTTAACCAAGAAAGTGTAAGAGTGGGGTTGAAAATTAATATGCAGAAGATAAAAATAATGTTCAATAGCCTGGCGAGGAAACAAGAATTCAGGATCGCCAGTCAGCCTCTATAGTGTGTAAAGGAGTTCGTTTATCTAGGTCAATCACTCACAAGGGACCCTGATCATGAGAAAAATTTACAGAAGAATAAAACTAGGTTGGAGTGCATACGGTAGGCATTACCAAATCCCGACTGGGAGCTTACCACTGTCGTTGAAAAGAGAAGTGTACAATTATTGCATTCTACCTGTGCTAACATATGGGGCAGAAACTTGGACATTAACACAGAAACTCGAGACCGCACAAAGAGCAATGGAACGAAAAATGTTAGGCCTAACATTAAGAGAGAGGAAGAGAGCGGTGTGGATCAGAGAACAAACAGGGCTACCTGATATTCTAATTGACATTAAGATGAAAAAAATGGAGCTCGGCAGGCCACGTAATGCATAGGATGGATAACCGGTGGACTTTTAGAGTTACAGAATGCATACCAGAGAAGGGAAGCGCAGTCGAGGACGGCAGAAAACTATGTCCTACAAAATGGCAAAATATAGTGATTTTTGCAGACACTTTCTTACATAAGAAATTTGCATAAAAAGCATCGTGCTGTAGCTTATTTAGCTCGTTGTAGACCCCGCAAAGTGCCAATATCTATCCAAGCAGCATGTACAATTACTTGAACTACGCAAAAAGAATTAACACACTTCGAATAATTTTTTTCACACTCCCACGAAATATTGTGTATTTTTGCAATTACTGCTAGGAGATATTGCAATCTCAAGTAATCAGCATTCTACATACACTGAAGCATATGAATGCCAAATTTCGTTAGTAAAGGAGGATTATAAGTGCACAAGCTTATTCTCACGGATTGTGAAATAAGTTTGTTTAAATGTATTAATCTTTTTTTTTTTGCATAGAACCACTAATTGTACATGCTGTTTGGATACGCTATGCATTCTACAAACAGCTAAATAGGCTACAACACGATGCTTTTTATGAAAATTTCATACACAAGAAAGTGCCCACTAAGATCACTAGGTATTTTGTCAGTTTGTAGGACGTAACTCAAGAAATATAGCAGCTAGACAAAAACTAATGAAATATTCGATATCTACTTGAACTCCTGAATTTGCTCAATTTTCAAACTTATAGTACAAATAATATTACAAAAATATTAAAGGGTCATCTCCCTTCATGTCCACCCAATTCCCAGTAAACAGGCATTTTTGCATTATGACCACATTGATATGCAGCCACTGTGGCTGGGATTTGATCCCGCGATGTCATGCTTAGCAGCACAATGCCACTAAGCAACCATGGCATGTTCGGGAGCAGACAACATGCATTTAAAGAAACAAGGGACATGTATATACCACACTGCATGCAAGTGGAAAGGAACATCACAATCATCATGCAATCCAGCAACAAAACCAAATCATGGTGTTTGGTTTTAGACAGACATGTCACAAACAAACCTTCTCATTTGTTTTTCTAATATAAATCGTTTCCATTAATTCCCATGCAGGCAAACCTCTACTTTTGCCCAAAATTCTGTCCGCCTTCTTTTGTCCAGTTTTAAAGGGACCAACAACCGATTTTTAAGAACCTAGTTTTTTTTATGATGCAACATTCGATTACTTCAGAAAGCCTGTGGATATTTTGTAAACTGAATTTTTCAATCTGAGCAGCATCTAAAAAAAGTCGAGTCCCTCCTCCAGCAACGCTGAGAAGTGACAGCGATGCCGATAGCCTGCCTTGCAAATTGTGAAAGCCACCCATTGTCCTGCTTTCATAGGAGTGAGTGCAACTGTGGTTAACCACCTACATTTTGACCTTTTCAACCACTTTTGAAAATAAAAAGCTGGTACAATAAGTTTGCATTGTCGTACAGAAATTTCTTATATTTGTACCACGTCTTCCCCCAAGTACATGTCTACACAATGGCTGACTAGCCACCGTCGTCGCTAATCTGTCGACAGACGAGCCAAGCCAACTCATCGAAAACGAAGGCAGCGCCACTTTTCTACTCACCACAAATGAAGGCCTAACTGCTAAGTTAAAAACAACTTATAGCAGAAAAAAAAAAGTGTACTGCATTTCAATACTAATAAAAAGACCAGGAACCGCGTACACTAACAGAAAGTCACGTAGTAGACCTCTTATGCATCTTCATGTTTTCGTCTCGTGGGGCGCCAAAGGTCATTTTTCGCAACTTTTAGTGAAGAATTAAAAATATAAATCCACATTTAATGATAAAAAACATGGCTCATTTTAACCAGTACGATAGGCAATCTTTCCACCAGCGGGGGGTTATCTCGATTGATGTTTCGAGTGGTTATGTGTCCCTTTAAAGTGCGCACTTGTTAAAACCTACAAGTATGAAGGAACTAGTTAGGCAACAGGTTCTTTTAAACACCTTGTCCACCTTTCCAAATTTTCAATGTCGAAGTGGAGCACCGAATGAAGCAAGGTCCAAGAATACAGTGCAAGCTCTGCATACTACACTCCCCTTTATATGTAGCAGGCAACACTTCGAAGGTTACAGCGACTTCTACGACTGCTCGAATTCACAACCAAGAAATTTCGTGTCGCACAAATGAGGACATAAAAGAAAGAGATGCATCATGTAATTCAATGTAACATGAAGTCTTGTACATGGGTACAGAAATATGACTTAACACAGTGGTACGTTTGGCCACAGAGCACTGCTGCACTTGTGATCAAAACAAAATATGCTGCACACCGGAAACACAAAGCACCCCAAATAATGTGCGATTCGATGTAACCTTACACTTGCAAGTAGCCATTTCTAATACGTGAAGTAGTTTTTCCATACAAAGAATCCCTGATCAAGAACTGCACTGCAAAATGCGCAGACTCGTCCTCCGATTGTACTACTTGCGTCGCTTACAAAGCATTGCCTGCTACATATGAAACAGTATAGCAACAGAACACATGCCTCAAGCGAGTCATGGACACGCAACTCACCTCATTGTTGTAACCCAGGGCCTCCAAGAGGGTGCTACGGTCCGGGAACTCAGCATAGCCAAAGCCACGCATACGACCCTTGTCGCCACTTTCTCTAGGCAGACGCACAGACGACACCTTTAATGAAGAAAAAAAGAAAAGAGACGAAGTTAGGAACCAAATCATTCAAGTGTACAACAGTGCTCTTCACCTTCAAGCCGCGGAAAAATTTGATGACGTCTTCGTCACAGACGTCGTAGGGAAGGTTGCCCAGGTAGACCGTGTAGGGTGGCCGGTTTGGAACCCTGGACAAGTCCACGTCCGGGCCTCGGGCAGCCTTTGGAGCAGTCGGGAGGATGATCTTTTCGTCCCTCTTGTAGTCGATGGTGAACTTCTCTACTTTCGACGCAAATTCGGCGCATGCGAGTCAAGATAAGGGCCTTCGCGTTACAAAAGAGACAAAAGACTCAACATTCTCAACAAGAGTGAAATGCGGTCAGGGAGGTCAAGTGGCGTGGCTTCTCACACCGCAACGTGCTCTCAAGGTAACTGCAGCATACGATGCACGAATCTTAGGACTCAACAAACGGCAGGTGTACTAAGCACCAATACGTACAAAATCTTATCTTGCAAGCAGAACAAAAAAACAAAACAAAAAAAAGGCTAAGCTGAAGGTCGCAGTGCTGCAAAGCTGAGAGCGGAAGGGTCCGCCAATTACTAAATGTTCAATTAGCTTAGGATTATGACTTATAAACGGTTCAGTAGCTGCCACGAGCAGCCGGCGTGGTAAGATCAACTGCCTCACGGCATGCATCGCAAGCGCGATGACAAATTTCGCACGCATGCCAAGTGAACAATAGCACAATGACGAGAACAAAGTGCGTCCACGAAAATGCCTTACCGTCGACGGCTTCATTTTCCATGGTGTCCGCCCAGTTGATACGACGAGTGTTGACCACGGCATATCCCGACGGTGCTTCCTGATCGCCACCCAAAAAGTCATTTAGGTTGAGGGTCTTCCCCTTAACCTTATGCTTTTTTCCTGCAATGGAAAAAAACACGTGGCTCAAACGGCGAAAAGCGTAGCTTAGAGCCGGTATACGCGTCGCGACTGTACAGGCAGCAGCCTAACGACGCGACGCCTCCCGATCAGCTCCCTCGCTCCGGAAATTCGGGGCACTTAAAAAAAAAAAAAAAATGCAGCGGGCGCCAAAGAGCTGCGCTAAGCTGGCCGTCTAGCGCTAAGAAAAAAAAATCGCAAACACAAAATAGCCGCTGCCTAACTGTCAAATAGGAGTCGTACGCGCTAGCAACAGCTCGAGTTCCACATTACCTGGCATGTCTAATATGAATCCGCGCGCAAGACGTTCACGGGGCGCACGCTCAATGAACACGTTGAGCACGTTCGCAATCGGCGGCCACCAAACTTCGCGAGCAGGCTTAATCGTTACCGGCGGCGGACCGCTGCCCGGCGCACCACGGCAAGAAAGGCAGACTGCGACAGCGCCTGAACTAGCGAAACACTGCGTGACCAACGCACCGAGATAAATGACAACCATACGTGATAACCACGCCGACCGGAATTTTATGGCGGGCCCACGAGAACACTCGTCACCAGCGCGACCCGGTTACTACTACCATATTTAACGGACGGACGCCGCTCTAGGCACGACTACGACGGCGCCTCACGGATGACTCGAGACATTACGCGCACAAAACGCACGGTGTGGGCGCAAAAACTGCCCGCTGCATTACCAAAAACTTCAGAAAATATGTTGGAGAAATCCCACGTATTGACCTACCAGTCGACGCCATGTTGAATACTTTCACGATATGCTAATATTGAAAACGAGGATTAGATAGACTCGTTTATCGAAACCGAAATTTGCGTGATTAATTGAAACACCGGATTACAGAGAAGATTATAGTAGGGCACTGGACCTAATAACGCGGAAAAACAATGACTAACAATTATAGGTGGCGGCAAGGAATGCGCTGCTGGCGACACCAGTCCACAGCGGGCACACCGGGCACATTTCCTCTCCTCCCTCCTCTCCGGTTCTCTTTTGCCTCGTATGAATGGATGTTGTAAAACTGAAAGTTTCGTCGTGATTTGCGTAGGTGTGTTTGGTCTTTGCTCGCCGGCACCAGTACTGCGTCCCTTCGTCCATAGGAAAAGATCAGGAGAAATGGCACCTCGCGACAATGTGCTTCGCAGTATCGTCGCAACCCGTTGACAAGTAGGCGACCGGCGAGCGTGTGTCACAATGGAAGCCTGCGCACCCACGCCGGGCAATGTGGAGGCCGTAGATGAGGATGCACTTCAAGAGTTCGAGGACTACGAGGCCGTCATGAGCGTGATTCGCGAAGTCACTAAAGGTGGCCTCACCGAACGCGAGATGGAACATTTTCTGGACACGTTTAAGCACACTTTCGACAAGTATCTCGAACAGCCGTACTTGTTGGACAGTCACTTGAGGGAGATCGTGCAGGCTCTGGTGAACCCTGTGAAGTCGCCGGACTGCACCGACGATATTCTGCACACCTGCATGGCCTTTCTCGTCGTGGTGACCAATGTTCGCGGATACAAAGTGGTGGTCAACCACCTGCCTCACGAGGTAAGAGGGCGTGGGCTAGAAACGTATAATGTCTTGCACTGCGAGAGGTTCGTGTTAAAAGGGGCAAAAGTGACCTAACGCAGAACACAGGGCTGACCGCTCAGGAGAAACTATCGGACACATGCTGGCATGTCGGGTTGGAGCTGTCACACCTGAAGTCGTGGGTTGAATCAATCGCTCGATGTTCCGATTCATGTTGTACATCGCCGTACGTCACGGTGCGTGCTCGTCTTTAGTTATGCTGTCTGTCAGCGTTTAAGCTTCAGGGTGAACCGCTCAAATGGTATCAGTGGTAATTTTCTTGGACTTGGCAGAGGTACAAACCTGTGCCATTGCTACTGGTTCGTACCATGTTGTCGTTGATAACAAGATGAAGAAAACTGAGGAAAAACCTCGCCGATTTTCCCCAATACAGTAAAATGAACTATAAGATGTGTTTCGTATCGTAGCGCACCACAAATTTCGATAGTATTGCCACCAGGGATGTCATTTGTGTCACTCGCTGCGAATGCATTAATTTTCATGAATAGCCCGAAAGTTTTATTGAGCTCGAAAATTTTGTTGCAACAGACACAGGCGCTGCTCTGTCACAAGTGTCTGTCTGAACCAGCGTTTCTCGCGTGAACACTTGGTATTTCGTGTTATATAATTAAAAGTAAGTGTCAACATTTGGAATCGGTGCTCACCTAACGTGTTGTATTTAAACCTATACGGAGAGTGCCCGCCGGAGCATATATCTACTAGCTTCAGTTGCCTTATTGGGGGCCTCCTTGCCCACATGGACATTGGTGAGCCCTTTCCAGCTGGCTCCTATGATTATGACAGCAGTTGCCATCGGCAACAAAGAGGGCTTCATCTCAAAATCGCATCCAGGCTTCAACCTGTCCTAGCATATCCTCCTCAGACAGAAAGTCAAGTCAAGGATGTGCTGGCTTTTCAAGTCGGTTCCTATTACTAACTGGATTGTTATGAACATGAAAAGTTTTTCTTGTTTTGTTTAACCCCTCCCTTACCAGGCCCAAATAAATCGACCAAGTTGATCGACAACTTTTTAACATGTTTTAACATTGCCATCAGAACTCTCCCTAGAGCAACACCATATGCACCATGTAAAATGGAGGCTGCACTTTAACTTTTCGTCAGACTTATCAAAGTTCAGAACATTGGGGAGTCTCGAAATAAAACTTTGAAAGGAGGTGTCATCGAAACCGCAACCAGTGTTTCTAACACTTCTTCAATCAAACACAAAATTTGCACTTTGGTTGACTTGGATGACAAATGTTCAAGTGATGGCAGCGACAAAGACACAGAAGCTTTTGCCGGGTTGTCTAATTTTCTCATGTCTCAAACATCGATACATGCCACAGAGTGCGTGTTGTCCTTATGATTGTGTTGGACTAATGTCATGTTGCACTTTATTTTTTTACCCGCGGTGTGTTTACTTTTGGCCAGTATCATTTCAACAGCGTATGTACAACTTATGGGAAATCCTCACACAACAGTATGCAGTCAATGTCCGACCGACCTTCTGCAGATGCTTGACTAGCAGTCTAATCCTTTACTTTTTGAACACTACCCTTATTCGTTACTGTACAACACTGTACAGTACAGAGGTCAACACACTTGTCTAGAACACACACCTGAGGGCCAAAGCAGCTACCAAATCTTAAGCTGACCACCAGGTCGAAAAAAATCAATGAAAACTGTAAATGTAGTCATGCAATTTCACATACAGCCGATTTTGTGCCACCTGTCATCTTCGGATATCGCCAGCACCGTCCCGAGAACATGGTTCGCACGTTCTAGAGAAGTGTGTTGAGCTCTGTACTGTATCGGGCTCCAGTATCAGTTCAAGGTGCATGACTAGGCCAGCTTGCTTGCGCATGCGCTGTGGTTTAGGAATTACCATTCTCCTGCGGCTGTGTTTATGTCTGCCAGACGGGACGCTGTATTAATATCCGTTTAAAGAAACATTTTAAGAACCAGTGATCTGACGAGTATTCCCACGTAACAAAACATTGCAGGCCTTGTGAAAAAGAGACAAATAAGGTGTGGGGGCGTTCTGCTTCAGGAAAAAAAAATGAGATTTTATACAGTCCTAAGCACCGTCATACACGGGAGTTGTTCTAGGCATATTTCATAAAAATGAAAACGTGTTTGTGTTTGCGATCCTTTCGTACTACTTGCTGATTGTGAGGTGAAATTTCTAGGCGCAAGATTGTGACGACGGCATTTTTGGATGGCCTTTGAGCATGATTGACCTCTTTTTGTTCATTGTATATCTGTCATCTTTCACCCAATAAAATTCAGTTGTGAGTTTGCGCATGTCCTGTCCACTTCTACTTCTGTTGTCCGTGTGTTTCTAGCACAGTACCCCCATTTTTTCAAGATGGGCAGCTTGTTTCACAGATAAGCTGATCGAAGACGATGAATGAGTATGAGAAGGCTTGAGCATTCCCCTCAGCTTGACAACCATATGATCACCGTGGCACGGAATCAAATCCCGGCCACGATGACCATATTTCAATGGGGGCAAAATGCTAAAACGCCTACCTACTCTGCATTGGGTGCATGTTTAAGAACCCCCAGAGGTCAAACTTAATCTGGAGTCCTCCACTACGGCTTGTCTGATAATCATATTGTGGTTTTAACACGTAAAACACCAGAATTAAATTAATTTGCATATTAAAAAAAATTTTGCATGGTCTATCTCAGAGAAGTTGGACACCAGGAACGGGGCACATATTTTGTATATTTCAGATTTCTTTTTACTCTTGATACGTTAAGTAAACGTTGCAATTTATTCTTTTCATTTATGCTACTTAGGTTGCTTTAAAATTTCACATAAGAATTTCCAGAAACTCTGTGAGCAATTATTTCTGCTTTGCTTTCATTCGAAAAGCCAATTATTAGGCTACAATTTTATGTATCATGGTATATGTTGCGACTAACAAATCTACAAGTAAAACTTCATACAAGGCATCAAAATAGGCATATTTCTGTTGCTAATTAAAAAAAAGTTTAAATACCCTAGTTGGATACTGAAAACAGTGTCTTTGTGTACATGTAGAAAGTAACCGGCTTCTTGTATTCTTTGTAGTAAAAACTGCTTTTCTTAGTCTAAATGCAGAGTTGAAGGTGTAACGTCACATGGTAGGTTGGCATGTTGATGCTGCGTTTTGGATTTTCATGTCAACTCGCGGCATTTGAAATGCACTTCATGGGTGCTTTTGGTCTACATGAACTTGGCATCAGTCATGAAGGCTGTTGGCAAAAATGTGCTTAAACCACTTCCATAGAGTTCTGCATGCAACCGACTTGCAGGTTTATGAAGAAGAGGGCTGAGGGCAATGTGCGTTAGGATGTACTATGTGATATGTAGAATATCGCATTGAGCATGGGCAACATAAGGCCATGCTCAATGTGATAGGGAACACCAAATTGGCATTCAGTCTACTACCTAATAGGTGACAATTCCAGTTATAGCTGCAGCCTAAGATAACTGTGAGAACAGCCAAGAAGTTGTGTGTCTGTTTTTATTGGGGAGGCATTAAAGTAAATTCATAGTACACTAATGACTTTGATCTGTTGATGTTTGGTCAAATCAGAGCTTGGTTATTCCTGTGCAGTGGTAACATAAGGTTGATCCCTTTTCATTTATTCAACAAACATTTGGTACTCTAGTATACCACGGGCCAACAAGTGATATTGTGAAAAAATTACGCAGATGCTACACACTGGCATTCGCTGCAGAGCCTCTTTGATGCAGATGCTTCTGTTAATGCTTAACGAGTTCACATTATGTGTTGTTACATTATGTACATGCTGTGTTGATGTCACGCTCGTGATGACATAGCTGGCATTAATTAATAGCAATACATTAGAATGAATTGACTTCTTTATTGCTTGAACTAAGTGAATGATTGTCACTGCTTCACATTCAATGATGAATTGCACCTCTCAAGCAAGGTTTTGGTAAATGTCCTGTTGGGGGGGGGGGTTGCATTGAACAGTACAAATGTCATTTGTAACGTATAAGCTAGTGCCACTGCACAAATACTTCTCCTAACTCCTCCTATACTAATGCATTCTATCATTCCGCATGCTGTGCACTACACTAAGAAAAAGTGAGAACATCTGCATTATGCTAATGGAATAACAGCTTTATGTTCTTGTTTAATCGGCTGCTCTGTTTTTCATTGTGCATTTGCTTGCATTTGAAAAACTCGGTAGGAAGAGGACTTGCACAGGAGTTTTGTAATTGGGTAATTGGCCTGCAAAGGGGGGCCACTGGGTGTTCAATGCAATAATTATTAAATGTGAATTTAACTCATTAACTAGCATCATTCACTGTGCTCTTTATTCTGCAGCAGGCATCAAGTAGTGGCTAATATGTGGGTCTGGTCGGAAATTCTTGTTGCGATTCTAGCTGGCAAAAGCTCAGCATTTCTCTGAATCCACCGGTTTGTTCGCTTCTTGCCGTACCAACTTTTCAGTTCTGAAAACCATTATTTTCGTAGCCCGTGGTGTAAGTGAGACACGGTGAAGACAAACACAAAATTGACTGGGACTGTAGTCTCTTCTGAGGAAAGTTCATGAAAGGGGAAAAAATGTCATCCACCCCGACTGCAGCACGAAGCTACAAAGGAAAACCATAAGAGTTTCTCAGGAAGAATACTTCAGTTTCTTTTATAGCTTCATGCTACAGTCGAGTGGATGACACTTTTTTTCCCTTTCATGGAGTATAGACCAACAGTCGGACATTCTTCAATTATGTGTTGCTTTCACCTGTTGAGACACTGAGCCTGTCCCTGTTCCCTTTAGAGAGATTAAACCTTATTTAGAGAAGTGAGGGCAGCCAAGGGCCCAATAACGCAAAACTATTCCAACCTCCTGATGTCAAACTTATGACTGTCGATGCAAGCATCGGGTGTTGGCCCGCAGTGTTGTTTCAAACGCCCAATCAAATGCTATCCTCATTTATAGGAGGTCACTTTTGCTTGCTTCCAAAGCAAATAGCATCTCCTACCAAGACAGGTTTTGTTATCTAATGGGCTGACAAGAGGCGAGCAGCACGCGGAAGTGGAGAGGGTTTCGTTGGAGTCGAGCTAGCACAGTGAAAGTAGATAAGCGGATGAGGAAGGTGGTGCCGGCGTCTGCGATTGGCCCTCTTCCCCCCTTGCTTAGCTTGCGGTGACTGGTCAGAAATCCCGACAGCGTGCAACGGAAGGTTAAAAATGACGCTAAGATGGATACTCAGCTAAGAAGAGTTGGCATAGCAATGTCGTAAATGTGCCAAAAGGGCTTGACCATGTTACGCTGCCACACAAAATTATTATACGCAAATAAATCCATTATACCTCGCAGCTCCAAGTAGCCTGTGGGCAGAGATCCTCTATTCCTTGTGGAAAAGGGCAGCCTCCGGCTATTCCGACAAAAATTTAATTTTGTTCGGCATATTAATACATCTTTGATGCATACATGTCACTTTGACATGCTCAGTTTTCGCAGTTTTGTGACATCATGCGATAGACTGGCAAAGTGGGCGCAGCCTGAAACCTTTTGACCAATAGCGGAGGCTTATGGCAAAAAAGATGTATAATAGAAAATAATTATTTATCTTTTGTTTGGTCTGATCCTGCACAATCAGTGTTCACACGTCATATCAGATTGGGCGGTTATTGTGACGTCGCATGTCAGACAGGTGAAGTCGGTTTTGTCCGAAAAACGTTCCACCAATCGGGAAGGGTGGATTGCAGAAGTGGAATAGAAACAGTTTGGAATATATACGTTACAGCGCCCAAAGTCTGGGCCATCTATCTATGATAGGTATTTACTGGGCAGAGGGAAGGACACCGCGCAAGAAGATGCATACAAACAGTGCATCTTACCAACTCATTTTATTTGAAGAAGCAGGACACTCATATGCTTGTGGTCCAACCTACAAGGGCGCATGCACTGACAGCAAGTGAGGAACCGTGCAGAACTGAAATGTACATTCAGCCACAAAAGCTTACGGGACACAGGTTCTATGACAGTTGTTATTCAAATAAATTTTGGCGTTTTACATGCCAAAACCACAATCCGATTATGAGGCATGCTGTAGTGGTAGACTCCGGATGAATTTGTGGGCACCTGGGATTCTTTAACATGCACCCATTCCACAATACACGAGCGCTTTTGCCCCCATCTAAACGCGGCCACTGCAGTCGAGACATGACCGCGCGACCTCGTGCTTAACAGTGCAATGCCATAGCCATTAGGCCACCACGACAAGGTTCCTCGACAAGGGTCAGTTTCTGATCTGTTAAGCCATCAAACTTACAATTTAATGGACCACTTTACAGGCTGCAAGAACTGTGCTTTAAGAAACAAACTAAAACTTTGAGTTCAAGGCTATGCGCCCAGCCTTCACGAGAATTCAGCTGTTTCATAAATCCCACGTCCCATAAGCTTTCATGGTTGCCTGTATGCGTGATATTTCTTCGATATCCTATGTGACTGTCTAGGAAACATGCTTTATAATCCCACCGCTGAAGCCACTTATTTACTATTATTCTGTTTAAGAGTGAGAAAGAATCTACTCGGTGAGAAGAGACAGGTGAAACCATGGGATGGTAGACAAAGAACACTTCACTTTAGAACGGCATGTGGATGATTACATTGCCACTAATATTTTATGCCAACAAACAGCTAAGTAGAATATGGTAGTTGGTCGATGCAGTAATAGCTCTGTGTACTCTCTGGTTGAAGTCTGCGCCATATGATGCTGCACCAGCGCAGCTGCTCTCATCTGAATCTTCTCTAACCCGGTATTCTCTGAAGGGCGTTACATATACAGACAAGTTAAAACTATTATTGCTTGCTGTGTGCATTTTTCCAGTCTCCTATTTGCTTCAGAGGATTACTGCAGACAACTGTCCTGTATAGGTGCCACGCAGCACTTAAGGGTGGTGTCGGTGATGCACTGTGTCAATGCCACCAACGGCCAGTCCGACGTTGCGTTGCGTACTACCACACTCTCCCCGATCTCGAAGGCCATGCATTCAATGCCTTCACAAGCCATGCATTCTCCCATGCACGCTTGCTACGATTGCGTCTTTAATGAATAGGGTACACTGTGTTGAAACGGCACACACCTTAAGGGCTGAAAATATTTCTAAAAAAAACAAGAATTGGGCAAAATATACCATGTCTTGTGGTTCAATGTTCAAGTATATGGATCGCATCCATTGCACCAAAATTGCCCTAATTTAGAAACAGGCAGTGAATGCTTGCACTAAGGTTATATTATGTTGTCAAATGTAGCGGAGTGCTGGCATAGACTAGAAATGTGAGCGCTAAATTGATACAGGCGCGAAGTTATCCTATAGTTGGTGCGAATCGACACAGCATTGAAACGGGCTCCCAAAAGTAGTATGCACAGCAATGCTTGTGGGGGATGCACAGTAGACAGCATGTTAACACGGCATAGCTGCTAAACAAGCATAAGTCTCAGTGGCGTGGCTGTAAAGGTTTGTATATTGAGCCTGTGGATACACAAACATTCATTGAAGTACATTTCTTGTTTTTTTACAGCCGTGTATTTTAGCTCATTGTCAAAACTTAACACATATAATGAATAAAGAAACGTGGTAAATTAGTTTACGAAAAATCACTACGTCTAGACCCGTCCATAATCATTTAAATGATAGGTCGAGTGGCAGGCAACTGGGCGCCGCCGAGCAGGCTCTTGCTGAAAATAAAACACGATGTCCACCGTCTAGCTTTCACTCCTTATTGAGTCACCACAGTAATAAGAATTATGGTATTGTACTCATTAAGATGCAACTGTGTCAATTTGCGTATTTTGTGTGAAGGTTTACAAAAAGAGCTTAGTTTATACCAGCATAACGTCGTCTGCTGCACCTAACACGTGAGATACCTATCTCCACAGTGTGCCGCCGGGGCCATGCTGCCGTCTTGTTGGGCACTCCCTATTGGTCACATGTCATGTGGTCCTTTCAGCTGTCGGACATTGAGCCTGTGCTTGCCCTGCTGGAGAGGATGGCACCAGACAGTTGGAAGTTGCGACCGACAACTTATATGTTGCTGCTCTGGCTTGGTGTGCTGTCTATGGTGCCTTTCCAACTCTCACGCCTCGACTCTGGAGACGAGAAAACGAAACCTGTGGCCCAAAGGTAAGAGCTCTGTTGCTCAGAGACAGGGGGTCCTGAACGGTCGTGTACTGTGTGTTTCGAAAAGTAACTGTGCAGTGAGAAATTAAAGAAAAAGATGATAATTGTGAATGACATCACAGTTTCACGTGCAAAATGATAGCTCAAGACCCTCTAGTTTGTCCTATAACGTTTGAGAGGAGGTGAAAACACTGAGGGAAGGCCTCGTTCTCATAAATGCACACCTGTTGACTGAATGTAGTGTTAGAACAACCTTTACAGAGACAATAAGGCCAGACAATGTCAATTCAGTGTTGCAAGGTGTGCCACTACAGTATCAGCTCCCATAACGGGGCACATCGTACTTATAATTGATAAGTTTTAGGCAGCTACTGCTAATAAAAAAGTTAATGACATTGTACTGTGACAGGAAAGCCAGTTCAGTTTGGATGATCTTATTGGAATTTCGTGCGAAAGAACTCGCTTGTGCTACTCTTTGCATCGCTCTGTCGGCATTATTTGAGGGAATGTGGTGCCCTCTATGTGCAGGTTCCTGAAACAAAAAAAAAGAAATGCAGTAGCCTCCAGTACACCAATACTTCGGTTATCACTGATACAGCTAATTAGAAATACCCTTAATCTTGGGCAATTTGAATATATAAGGACCCCCTCAATTGGTGATTTTCTTTGAAACTTAAGCCTTTTCTTGGCATAAAACTAAACTTGCCAAGTGGAAAGTTTCTGGATGGTTAGCTTAGCGATTTAGATTAGTTCACTGTTTGCCTCTATCTAAATTTTTGTCGTGTCTTAACATAACCACGTTCAGCAGTGAAATTGTGTGTCCCGAGAACACATCAGAACTTGTGTGGTCTGTGCTGCAAAGTGTATGTGTGCTTTGCTTTACTCATTTTCTTGCTCTATGTTTTATCATTTACTCACTGTGTTTCATTTTAGGATATTTGATGTCATAAAGGCCAACCTCACTGCCGTCGGGAAGGCAAACACTGCCTCCAGCTTTTTAAGCGCTCATTTTATTACCCGTCCTGACATCAAAGACCTCTACCTTGATGACTTCATGATGTGGTTGCAGAATGTAAGTGATCTTCCTGGTTCCTCGCTCCTGTTAGCCATTTAAAAAAAAAAGAATGTGAAAAGTATTCACCAAATATTTTTTTACATGTAAAGCAGTTGAGTTACAGGAATTTTTTTAGGTTCTTTTGGCCACTCTTCTAGACAATGAAGTTTGTACTTTCAGGCAATAAACTAAAAGAAACCGCCACTTGAAGCTACCCATACGCAGCATGTCAGAAGTTATTTTGTTGCCACTGGTTGCGAAGAAAACTCACTAATTCGCTTCAAGGCCACTCTGAAGTGTACCAATAATTTTGAATAAGAGGTTTGCAGAACCCAAGTAAACAGCGTAACAGTTTGGCATAAACTGTAATACAGTACATAAAGTTTGTCCACTTATATGATCTAATAGATGCAGTTCACAGAATTACGATAAATTTCGGGTGACAAGTTCTTTTGAAAATACCCTATGTTCAGCAATCTTTGAAATACTTTTACCTTCTAAAATTTAAATTAGAGATCTGTTCCCTTACAGTCTCTACAATTTCCTTTCTTCATTAAGGTTCACAAAATGATACTAAATTTCTAACTGATAATAATTAACAATGAATTACGCTGCATATTTCTTCCTAATATTTCGCCAGGGGATAAAGGACCCCTACAGTCTCTACAAATTCCTTTCTTCATTAAGGTTCACAAAATGATAATAATTTCTAACTGATAATAATTAACAATGAATTACGCTGCATATTTCTTCCTAATATTTCGCCAGGGGATAAAAGATAAAGGAAGGCCTTAGGATTGCGTAAAAGAAATGCATTCATAAATTTAAAATTTTGAGCAAGTTGGCCATTTCATTGCCGCGTCGGCCCTTAATTTCCCGATATTTTAAACGTTTTTGGGTAATATGAATTTTAGGTGATACGAATTTTTTCGCCATCCTGAGAGTTTCCACTGTAACATAATTGTGCCAAGGAGTGGCGGGACTCGCAGTGAAGTAGCTCCTTGCCTTGTCCTAAACCCTCGCATTATCTTTTTTACAACTCTTTTTCCTTCTACGTGCTTTGAAGCTCCCATCCCCCAGTGTACGTTTTCTCACATATAGCATCATTATTCGTCCCATGTTAGAATATGCCATCATAATCTGGGATCCCTTCATTAAAACTAACACTGCTAAATTAGAGAGCGTTCAGAAGAAAGCACTACGATTTATTTATAACTCATATGACTGTTCATCTATCGCTCATCTGCTTAATCAAAATGGTTTGCTTCCAGTCTCTCATAGAAACCGCATCTGTCGTTTAAAATTCTTTTTTTTAGTTACTCAAAGGTCAATACAATTTGGTCACATCCAACAATAATCGTACTCCTCTAGACATAACACAAGACAACGGCACGATTTTACAGTGACACCACTAAACGCAAGAATTAACTCCTATAAGTATTCCTGTTTCCCCATAACGATTACAGATTGGAATAATCTCACTAGTGATGCAGTATCACAAACGTCACTGCAAATGTTTGAAACCTATCTTTAATTTCGTAACATCTTTTGTACTACATTATATCCTTGTGCTGCATTTGTATTTTATATTTTTGTATTTCTGTCCCTTGATCTTGACTTATGATTTATGATTTCTTTTGGAATTATGTTTGCTGTTTCCAATGGCTGTTTACTTGTATATTGTATGCCCACCCTGCTAAGGTCTTGTAAAAGATCGTAGTATCAATTAAAAAATTAAAAATTGTATACCAAGCACAGTTCTTATGACTGTTGCTGAACAGTGGGACAAACTTGGGAGGTGAACAGAAGCGTCACGAGAGCAATCACGGCCCTCCCTTGTCTGACACCTATACCAGTCTGCAAGAGCATGTGCAACTTGATCTTGACAGTAAGCTTGTTGTTCATCTTGGTAGAGCTTGTTGATCAGTAACAGCAAGCAAGAAAGTTTAAAAGGCACCATATACTGATAGCCGTGGCACTCCATTCCTGTTTCTATAGAGATTTTGCCTTAACTACGACCTTGGACAATCTTACACCGTGGCATTACACGATAACCGCTAACAAGAGGACAAAGCTTTGTCTGATGGGTTCAACTGATTCCAACAATTGAAAAAACTATCTATGGGGGACGCTGTGTGAGCTACAGGCGGCTAATCCTAGAGGAGGAGAAATAGCTTTCCCAAGGCCAACACATCCGAGGTCCGAACTGCAGGCTATACACAACGTAATTGAAACTCTCGTTAACTTTTCTAACGTCAACGGAGCCAGAGTTGTGAGCAGATTCATAGACTTAGAAGTGTACATGTGTGAGCATCACTCTCCACTGGGTGCGGGCACATGGTCGGGACCTCAACAGTGACCCTGCGGGCCGCATTCCTCAGTACTTTCTTGCCTCCTGTAAGTCTTTCCCTTCCCTTCGACCTCCACTCTTTACTCATCGCCCGAAAATCTATCCTCTGGTGGGACACGCATGCCCTCATCACCCTGTGTATCTGCTCCATTTCCTACAACCTTTCTTGGGCAGAGAAAGTCTCTTCAAAGACTTCGGGTCGGCACTCACTGCACCTTGTACGTGCAATCGACTACATGAAGACAGTGTTCAGTGTCCGAAGGGCTCTGCTGCTGCGTCTGTAGCGAATTCCCACCATCGACTTTGGACGTGCCCTGGGACCAGGGTCATAGTACCAGAACTGAACCAAAAACTGGGAAAAAATGTTATTTTTGCTCGAAGTGGAACTGAACCTGATCATTACGATTTTTGCTTCACTCTGGAGTGAAAAGGAGAAATAACTGTTTTTGGTTAAGGGGTTGGTCCCCTTTTCTGAAGCTTTTCATTCATGCATTGCTTAGCACCTGTGGCTCTACCTGTGCTACCTTATTTGTAAGTACACACCATCTTCCCATGATCTTAAAAGTAGTAGTGCCATTAGTATGGTTTTCAGCGTATTGCGTCAGGGGGCAGGCTAGGTTTACATGACAATATTTTCATTGCAAACAGACGCGCGGACTCGCCAGACTGTGATGCGTGCCAAGTGTCTGAGACAGTAGAGCCCTATACTTGTTGCTTGTCCCCAGTTAGCGCCAATTAACAAGAGGCTGTTCAGTGAAAATGTGTTACTGGGCTATTGACCGGACATATCAACGGAGTGAGCCATCAAGGCTCTCTTGGAATATTTAACAGAGGTCTAGATTCAAGTCTGGGAGCAGTCCCTTCGAACACGAACGTGTGCCATATTTAGTATGCGAATGTAAGGCAAGGGTGCAGTTCGGGGGCCCAAGAAAAAGAACTGAAGTATGCACACTGGTGTAAAATGGCGACCATGAAATAGGGGGAAAGGGAGCTTCACCACGCGGAGTGCGAGTTATTTGCAAATTTTGCCTTTAGGCGTGGCTTCACGGCAGCGGCGCACACTGCCGTAAAGCCACACTCTCAGGAGAGAGAGAGAGAAAGTACTTTATTTGCACCCGTCGGAGAGTATGGGTGGTCGGGGTGAGACACAGCTCCCCCAGACACAGCTCCCCCCCCCCCCCCCCCTTGACGTTGGCCAGAATCAGTTGGCTTCCGGCAGCGGCCTGGGCTTGACCGATGACTTGTTTATGGGCTTGTTCTTCCCGGCCATGGAGGAAGGATTCCCATGACTCTTCGTTCCCATGTAGACCGTTTAGCGCTGCTTGCCCAGAGCATGTGATTTAGGGTCGCTATGCCTTCACAGTTTTTGCATTTAGAAGAGTGCACCTCAGGATGGGCCATTTGTGTAGGATATACGGGTTTGGGAAGGTACCCGTCTGCAGTTTTTGCCAGTTTACTTCTTCCTTCTTTGTGAGAGATCTATGGGGGGGGGGGGGGGGGGGAGGGGGGTTTCTCCTGCCCATTCTATAATGTTCTAGAATTTCTCTGTATGTGGTTAAGTCTCACTTTGTGGACAGGGAGTAGTCTCCCTGCGCTGGAGCACCAGTAACCTGGCTACATAGAAATTAAAATGTATAGTACAGTATATGTACTCTTATTAAAAGGGAACCCTAAATTAGTATGCCAACACTGATTACAGGTCAGTTTTGGTGTATGAAGGTTTGGAAAATAATTTTTTTATCAATAGAATTTCTATTGAATGCAATCTAATGTTGTCTTTTCCTCTGAAACTAATGACTTAGTGATGTTCTGTTGTAATTGATACCAATGAGGTTCTCAGTTTAATAGCTGACCTGTGTATTTTGGCAATCTTTCATTTATTGCGAAGAAAGTATTGCTTTCCAGTTTTTCTCCGAAATACAGAAAGCCTATCCCAACTTTACGGCAGGGGCTTTATCATAAGGCCAATGTGTGCGCACAGACGAAAGGACCATGCATCACGTGACTCAATCACCTCTCCACGCGTTGTCGGCACTCGTGGTAAAGAGCAGTCGCCATCCGTGCCATTTCAATATCAGGTTCAGTGGGATTTGCCACCTAGCAATGATTCTGAAATCCGGAGGGTCGTGGCAAGTTCGCACGATGCTCCTTGATTGCGCTTCCCTTTCCTTGGCACCCGTTCTGTAACTAATAGACCACCGGTTAACCGCCCTCTGCTTTACATGGCCTGCCCAGCTCCATTTTTTCCTCCTAATGTCAACTAGAATATGGGCTACCCCTGTTTGCTTTCTAATCCACATCGCTGTATTCCTGTCTCTTAACATTATGCTTAACATTTTTCATTCGGTCACTCATTGCGCGATCCTTAAATTCTTCTCAAGTGTCTTTATTAGCCTCCAAGTTTTGTGCCCCATATGTTAACTCCAGTAGAATACAATGATTGTATGCGTTTTGGTCATGACTTGCTAAGGCCTGCCGTACGCACTCCAACCCATTTTTGTTTTTTAAGTTCCCTTCTCATGATCAGGGTCCCCTCTGAGTAATTAGCTTAGTGTGGTAACTGCACAGTCCTGGGTATGCCGGTTGATGGATTGAAAAGAATGCACACATTTTGACGGGTTTCATATTGACCAAACTGGGTCACGTGCGCTGCATTTATTCCTTTGAAACTGTGACGCCCTCTGGGTGCTGGAGCGACAGCTTTATATTTGATGTCACTTCAGAAATCATAAAATATTGTATATTCAGGCGTTGTTTGTCTCAAGCATTTGTATTCAATTCAGTTTGGAAATTTCAATATTTGAACACCCGTAATGGATGGACGGATGTAAAACTTTAATGAACGTCCTGAGGTACGCGACTCAGCGTACCGTAATGAACCTATGCTGACACCCGTAATGAAATACCGGGTTTGCTTCCTGTGTTTGTGTCCCAGCTAACATGGAGTGAGCTTAAAATAAAAATGCGCGCACTTTCTGTAACTTTGAAACCAATTGTATGCTGCAAGTAATTTCTTAAAGAAGCCTCCTGTATTTTTGTGTTCTTGTTAATAAGGCAGTCGGTAGGATAACTTAACAAACATTTTAATTGAACTTTTTAGGGCCACAATGTTGATAGAAGGTTTGTAGAGCACGTTTAAAAGTATCACTCTCAATTTTTTGCTATGAGTTACCTTCTGCGTAACTCTTTTTCCCACGTTTAAAAGAAAACTGCTGTGGAGACCATGGTGCTTTTTTAACAATCTCAGGAACTTTCAGTGAAACAAGAGAAAAAAGGCTACGCAGTAGCAGTGTAAGATGTGCTCCACAAACCTCGGTATTGACACTGTTGCCATAAAGCTAACTAATTAAAAATTTTTAATTACCATTTACTTAAGAACATGGAAGTGGTTTTATCCAACGAGACGACTTTGCTTTTATTAAAAACTCACTCCATGTTAGCTGGAACACCTGGTACATATACTTCTAGACAGCTCTATTCAACACTGTGCAGTCTCAACATCCCTGTGTTTACTATACTTGCGGTGACAACTACTTCTGGCTATGAAAATGAAGTTATGGAAGCAGGCTTCTACTAACGCTCTGCCATATGAAGTAATCCAGACAAATTGAGTACAACTTTCCTGTGACCTTTCGCCGCTTATTTACTTTCACGAAGACAGCCACAGATAAGTTGGCGTAAACGTTGCGCACCGTTTGGTTGCCTTATGTACTTCGATGACGTATTGTTGCTGAAGTTTGTCATGAGGTTATGAGGTGCACTCAGCTCTGGGCAGCAAGCCCATGACGAATGGTCACCGAAAGATGCGGATGCCATTTTGCTGTTGAGAGATGTGTGAAACTCGTGACAAACCCAACTTGTACAATGCTGCAAAGGGTGACCCGAATAATAACGATGTACCCATACTGACTAGGGAATATTGTCTCTTCTCAAGGTACTTGCTGTGGTAAGGAAATTTCGATTTCTATTTTCTAGTTTTCACTTTAGAAAACATGACCACTACTCCCAGCAGCCAAGCTGCATGCATGCATGCTTCGGTTCCATTGCTCAGCTTTCGTAGCCACCAGACAATGTTGCCTGTGAGACTAGGTTGTATGTTGTTGCTTACGACAAGTGCACACAGAATGAGTGCATAGCTCAACTAACTTTTACCACTGTCCTTTTCTCAACAGCAAATCGATGCAAATCACGAAAAACAGGTGACAACGACAAACGTGTTGTCTACGCTCGCCATGATCTTCAAGCTCGCCAAGCGGGAGGTTGTCATGAAGCACGCAAACAGCTTGATGAGCCTGCTGACAGAAAAAAAGTTATTTCAAAGCAGTAACGTCATTATTCAAAGGCTCGCATTAAAGCTGTGTCAAAGGATTGGTGAGTGGTAGCATTTACTTCTCTGTTCCTTTGTCTATTATAAAGTTGCACCTGAGAAACGTTTTTTATTTAACCCCTTCACAACTGTATTTAACTCCTTGTAAAACTGTACTCTTGAAGATAATCCTTCAAAACTAGAATTACTAGACTAAGAAATGAATCAAGCCAAGGAAAGCATCAGGGATATTAACTGTTTCTCTTTTTTCTTTTTTGAGCTGGAATATAGAAATTACATAATAAAATGCGAAATGAAAGTGGAAGAAGAAACAACTTGTTGCCGGTAGGAGCCTAACCTACAAGTTCTGGAGGACACTTGTGGTGCTCTAATTGAGCTATAATGGAGGCTGTAGCCAGTCCACTTCCTTGAGTTTTTTCAAGTATTTGTGTAGGTGGAGTAAACATAGTTCTGCATGTGTTAGCAGGTGCCACTCACTGCCATGGCTGCAAATGTGGAACATCATGTCGATTGCAGGTGTCACATAGTATGTGAACTAAGGAGTGGCAATCTGGCCAATAAACCGTCTTATGCTACCTCAAGGTATCAAAGCTGCCTGAGTCGAGGCCAGCTTAATCAGGTCGTTACTAAGGATAAATGAAGCGCCAGGGTTACCCTAATTATTTCTAGTCAAAATAAGAACATTCATTACGTGTTGCATACCACTTAAAAAAGAAAGATAATAGAAAAAAGTCTAAGTGTTTTGAATGCAGTACTACTACTGTGTATAGTCATGTAAGGATTTCTCAGCTTTAGAGTTCTCAAGTGGCTGGTTTTCAGACTATACTACATGTAAGAATGTGAGTTGTGCTTCTCTGAATGAAGCACTTTTTTGGATAGTTGAAGTGGCACTGCAACACTTCTTAGAGCGCAGCTTTTAATAGCCCGTTCTTGCGGCATTGGCGTAACCGAGCGAACGAGCACCGCGAAGAATGAAAACGAACGCAGAGCGCAGTGGGGAGATGAAAGAAAGCCGATAGTTAAGAGAGGAGGAAAGCGCAGGAGTAGGGTGCAGCGGAACCATGTGGCAAAAAACAGAGGAGGAGGAGGAGCGCAGGGAAGACGGCCTGTGCATGCACTGAGTTGCCGGCGGTCACAGCATACGCAGCCGTGTGGGTTATCCCATCTGTGCTTCCGAGGGGGGGTCAGGGTGTCGGGAGGTGGGAACTGCTACGCTCGTCCGTGGCGTCAGCTGCTGAGGTCAGTACGCGGTACCAGCGTGTGTGACGGGGATCACTGCTCCTGCAAGGGGCGATGGCGAGCGGCTATGAGTAAGGCTCCATGTGACGCTCCCTTGGGTGTTGTCACCGCTGACACTGGTGGCACGACTTTCCTGCGATGAAGGGCCTCTCTCGTCGTTGGTGGAATGAAAGCACGAGAAGAAAAGCGTAGTGCCGGTGCAAGACGGGCTTTGCGGCGACTGTGGCTACGATATGGCATCAGAGTAGCGCGTGTCGTCTGTATGGAAACAAAGCGCTGCATGAGTGGAGCTGCTGTGAATCGCACCCACGCGTCAGCCATGCGCTGCCTCTTGCGATCTCCCTGTTATCAAAGCAGACATGCCACATTTCGCTCCATATGGGACGTGCCACATGAGACATTGTCCGTGCCAGCCAATATATCGCAAAATGAAAAATTATATAGAGCGGCGCTCAAATTTTGCATTAGGGAGTATCGTAATTGGTAAATTTTTAACACTCTAAGGAAACATTTATGTTTGGTAGACAATGCTGCCATTAACATGCAAGCGCAATATTTCATTTGTTCGATTCGCCTGCACTTCTTTTACGAGCTTACGCAGCAGTAGTTCCGAGCTGATTCCGCGCCAGTTAAGAAGTGCAGGGCCTTCCTGAAATTGTTGCGAAAGGGGTGATGTGAAAGGTCTCCTGCTTCTGAGTTTGCATTTCACACCTTTCGTTGCTGGTATTGTACAGCGTATGCTGCAATTCCATTGTGAATGCCCGCTTTTGTCAGATTCGCAGCTGCTGTGCCATCTTTGCCAGCACTCTGAAGGGAAAATGAGCGTATAATGGTGTAGTTTCAACGCTGGCACGTGGTCTGGTGAGACGAAAAAAAAAAAACACTCATGTGATTGGGAAGAGGTGGTAAAAAACTACTTTGAATGCGAGTTCAAACGCCTTTTGCCTGTCTTGGGACATGTTTGAGGGCCACTTATTAATAGTGGCTTCTCTCTTAGAAATGGGTGCTATTGTTACTGATTCATAGTACAATTTCTGATGCCATTTTCTGGTGGCATGATCGTATTTCTTGTAGCATCGTCCGCTGCCATGGCACCAGCAAAATTATTTGCTGCTTTGTTCCTGCACCACCCCGGTGACTACTGAAACAAGTAGTGAAGGGCAGCACTGCCTTAAGTACCTAATTCACAAAGTGAATTATGAACTGAACTGGACTATTGTTCCACTGCTTGCAGCAGAGAGCCCACAATCTAGCATAAGAGATCACTCTCCTTCGGCTTTCGAGGCTCTTTCTATTTCAATTTTTAACATTTCCCCATGTGATAAAGAAACAGGAGTCATGGGCAGTAAACAAGAGTGGTAAGTGATAAACCGGTGCAGTGAGCAGTAAACCAGAGCAATGAGCAGTAAATCGGAAAAGTGGGCAGTAAACAGTACCAGTGGGTGGTGAACAGGACTGGTGGCAGTAAACCAGAGCAGTGAGTGGTAAATCGGCATGGTGGACAGTAAACTCGCGCGGTGGGCGGTAAACCAGAGCAGTGAGTGGTTAATCGGAGCAGTGGGCGCTAAACAGGAGCGGTGAGCGGCAGACCGGATCAGTTAGGAGAAACCTGCTGTTAACTTTTCTTCCTATTCTGCCACGTACCTCATCACACCCTGAAGCTCTAATTCCCAAGTCGGCACTTTGTAGAAATACTTGACCATTTAAAGCTTTTAAAGCATTGCTTCCTTTCTTTGTATCCTTTCTTTCGTGCCCTTGTTCGTTGTATGGAGGTCAGACTGTGTGGCCAACTTGTGAGTGACACCTCTCTTGTCTTTCAGGCCTTTGCTTTCTTCCCGTCAACCTTGCTTCTTGGAGACACCTGAGAAGCATTAAGCAACTGTCACAGAACATGCAAGAAAATGGTCCCTTGTCAGAAGCGGCCTTCCCAGCTGCACAGGAGAATGGAGAATATGATGTCCCAGAAATCGTTGAAGAGATCATCGACAAGCTTTTGGGAGGCCTCGAAAATTGCTCCATCGATGTCAGGTTGTGATCCACTGTCCGGTTCTTTGTGCCCACTTTGATTCGATCTCTCTTTGTTCAGTGTGTAATGGAAAACATAGGTCTCCCAAGCCCTCTACCTTCTAAAAAAAGCCTAATGATATTTTATTGCAGCAGCTTTTTTTCATTTTTATGCAGAGGCTAAGAATGTATTTTTTCACGCTTACCTTTCTTTACATTTACCCAAAGTATGAGAGACCTGTTCAGTCTATAATATCTTGTTAAGTTGCAGCAGCTAATGTGAATGTTGGAGTGAAGACAAGTGCAAAACACATAAACAAAGTAATGCTTCTTACTTTCAAGAAGTATGTTAGTCCTCTAGGAATTCATAAATGCCATGAGGTACCATCTTGGAGAGCAGAAAAGTGGCAGAAAATAGGGGAAAAGCTCTTTGCACATCTTTCAGTGGCTGGCAAATCTCTTTACCTATATAGCACTTCGTTTCATACTTGGCGCACAACGCTGTAGAAGCTATGCTACTAGTCACCCGGGACTTTTTCGTGTTTTGCAGGCTTTCTTTAATGCTTGTAAAAAGCTTTTATGTAGCACGTATTCAGCAACAGAAAGATGGAGCGGGAATTTTTCATGACCTAAAATTTTCTTATTGACCATTTTGCTCTGATAATAATAATCAAGAAGTCAAATTAGTAATAAATTATTATGTAATTAGGCAAAATACAAAAAATAATTCACTGGGTCTCTTATGTTATCCCTAAGACTCTTGTGTTATGTTATCCCTAAGACGACTTGAAAGCGAAAGCCCAAGTGCCGATGCATTAAAGATTGGCCCCCTTAATTCGCTTAGTCATCCTCTTAATTTGCTTACTCATCCCCATAATGTGCTTACTCGTTGTTTCAATTCGCTTAGTCATCCCTCTTAATTTCATTGCCTTTAACTCACCTGAGGGGTCATGGAAACGTTTTTGTAACTTTCGTGTCTTCTGTGTGTTTTCGCTCAAGGATTTTGAAGGTCAACTGAATGATGAGACATGTATCGCCTTAATAGTCGGACTTGCGCCAACCGATAGCAAACAACATTACCTTTGTTCTGTCCAGCTACGGGGCACTCGCAGATTTTTTAATTTTGGCACAAGTTACGTGGGATACCCTGTATATTAACACATGTGCCAAGTGTGGACTTGGTGGCGGCAACGCTAGAAGGCGCAGCAAGGGAAGTGCGAGAGAGGTGCCTGGCCTCATACCTGACACGTTTCAGCGGTGGCAATACAGTGCACTGCTACATTGCTTTAATGCTAATCACGTTAACATCACCATTCATCTTGAGATAGGTTCTTCCACAATCTTTAATAACTTGCTAAGTGTCAAATTGAATCCATACGTCCTTATGCATACTTTGTTGTCGGCAATTTAAATAAATTAATAGCTCCAATTAAATTTATTTTGGATGCCCCTGCTGCACCACTGATGGAGACGACGGCGTGTGCTACGAGCAATGAATCACTTCTTGCATAGCCTCTCGTGAGCAACGTAGTTTTCTCCACAAAATAAATAAATAATTTTTTTTTTTTCATAACTTGCTAAGTGTTGGTTTTTTATGTGCTAGTTGCTATGGCTGGTAAAATAGCAGGCTGTGGCCTACCACTCCTGACCGCAGCATGTTTGTTCGTTTACAGGTGGTCAGCTGCGAAAGGCTTAGGCCGTATTGCAAGCAGGCTTCCAAGGGAGTTCGCCTCCGAAGTCGTCTCATCGGTGTTCTCCACGTTTGAGAAGCAAGACAGTGAAAGTTCACTTCATGGGGGATGCCTCGCCCTCGCTGAATTTGGTCTGTATTTGTGTCATCCTATCAATGTATCAGTATTTTACATACAAGTTTAGCGCTTGATGTTGCAACATAGAATGCATTTCTAGTTGCAGTACGTGTGATGAATGCATGGCATTTGTTAGATTTTAACGACCTTGTATTTTTTTACTGTTCTCTTCAGACTGTAAATTATCCCTCTGAGGATGTCCAGTCACGATCAAAAGTTTGGAGACCATGCATCAGCAAAAAATTTAAATATATTCAAGCGCAGCTCCACGGCCTCGAATCGGCCTAACATGTTGTATTGGTCAAACACGCACACATAGGCGTGCGCTCTTGATTTCAGCCTGAATGCCGAGGCTGCAAAGAAAAAAAATAAAATCGTGGCACCTTTGGTCCACAAGCTTTTGCTCGCGACTGTACACTATGGTTTGAAGAAGCATCTGGTGATGAAACTAGCTAGCTTTCAACCAAGGTCAACATTTAAAAAAAAAAACAAAAAACTACTTGCTTGTTTTGACTTCCACAAGTGAGCCTTATTTACAGTGCTTCATTGTGAACAAGGCTTCCGTGTGGAGGCCATGAGTGTCAAGTTTTTATGAAATATTAAACTTGATCAGGGTCTGTCTGTTTTTATCATGATTGCTTGAGACCACCATTCTGCACTACATAATTTTATACAGAATGTGTAATTATTCCTTATTTTCTAATCAGTCACTGCTAAAGAAAGCTATTCTTCTGGTTTGTCGTTCGTGCGAGGTCATCTGCCAACACCGTTTAGTGCACACGAACATCTCGAATGCATTTTTGTCATTGAACATGACGGTTTCATATCTTAAAGCTTGAGCTGCATAACAGCAACACGGTGGACATGGCAATTAAGCAGGGGTGTGTGAATAGCGATCTTGAGACAGAATTGAATATGAAGCGAAATAGTGGCAGAATCAAATCGAATATCGAATACTTTTCGAATAATGAACAGTTATCGTAATTAATATAAAATGATGTTCACGTCTCAGTATCCTTAAGGGGGGATGCGGCTTTCGCATCGCGAAAAATGGCCAGAAAATTGATTTTTTAAAAATCACATATTCACTTTCTATAACTCTTTTTCTACCTGATTCATAAATATCATCACTGAAAACCATGTAGAAGTGCTCTAAAAAATTTGTTGTATCAGCCAAGGTGGCCAAAAATCTCGCAGAAATCACGAAAGAACAGCGTTTTTCAAGCCACAGATATCTCCCGAATGGCGCAACCAAGCACCGCCATCTTGGTCTCGTCGGAAAGCCCATTTCTCCGTCTTCAAATTTGCCGCTTCAGCTATCTCCTCCATACATAAACAAGCGCACACAAAGCAAATAATTGAAGGTTGTTCCGGAGTCTCCGATTAGCCGCACCCGCCACGTGACTCCAGCGCGGTTCGCCGTTGGTTCGGTGCTCGCTCCGCGATGGCGTCTGCTCCGCTCGTTGTGGCCTCCACTCGAGCTCTTGACAGTTTCCGTTATCTGGATGAGTGTCAAAACGGGCGCTACGTGGACATTGCAGTAGCGTGGCCGATCCCTCTTTTTGTGGACGTCTCAGACCCGCAGATAAGCATTCCGACCACCGGCGATGCGGACTTCGCGACCAAGCTTCGCGCACGGTATCCTCGGACACGCGGCTAAGCCTTTCAACACTCGGTATTTGGAATTCACAACCAAGCAGATCGCGCACGCAATCCTCGGACATGTGGTAAGCATTTCGCGCGCGGATTTCTCGGACCCTTGCCTAAGCATTTTGTTCATCGGTGCCTCCGACTGCACGACTAAGCACATCGAGCGTCGACACCTCGAGCCCGCGGCTAGGCATTTCGCGTGTCAACACATCGCTCATCGAGTGTCAACTCCTCGGACCCGTGGCTAGGCACTTCGCACGTCGGCACCTCGAGCATCGAGTCCTCGAGCCCGCGGCTAGGCATTTTGCGCGTTGACACCTCGGACTGCTTGACTAAGCTCATCGAGCCTCTATTTCTCGGACCCGCAACCAGGCATATCGCGCGTTGGCACCTCAGACCCGTGACTTAGCACATCGCGTGCCAACTTTATTACCGTATTGCCACGATATCTCGTAACAATACCTATCATCCACCCCTTCATAAAGAGAACCTCATCATGAGCTCTGTTCACTAGGCCACTTGGGCTGGCACAGACACCTGGCTGCAGAAGTGAGGCATGATACAAAAGTACAGGCTGGAAAGCACATAGCAGCTGCATTGCTGCCTATGTATCAGTAGTTCTCCTAACCTCCATAGCCATTGTCAATGGAAGATGATTCAGAAGGTTGCTGAGAGCCTTCATTCAGTAACATGGTCGATTCTACCAGAAGAAAACAATGCCTCACTGACTGCACTGGAGACTGCTATCAATGAGGCAGTCTGCAGGTACAACACTAGAACTATATTCATGCCCACATAGAGTTCTGCACCTCACTTGGTTTGAAACCCAGGCACCATGCTCTTTGTAGAGCAGCAGTAAAGAATGCCATACAAAAAAGAAAAAGGCAAAACGAAGGCACACCAGACCAGAGGCCACATGTCCAAGAAGCCCCACATCACAAAACACATCACAAGAACTGAAGAGAAGGTGAAACTTTGAGAGCCGTTTTCTCAAAACTGTGTTTTTGCCTTTCTGCTCATTTTCTGGAGCTGATTTCTTCATTACCGTTTAGCCTATTTTGATTGTGTTTCTTTTTTTTTTTTTGTCACGTTCCTTGGACTACAGTGCAGCTTTGTGACATTCTCGCATTTTTATCTTGACTTTTTCTAAATTTATGGTGTGGCTATTCGTTCACCCCAAAGTGTGCTTGGTGCGAAGGTAGCTTGAAAAATGACTATCCAAAAAATTTGTGCTGCAAAAAAAAAAGTAAGACTGTCACGACCTTCAGCGCGCATTGAGTAATGCTGTCAATACTCAACGAGCCTTTAATCATGTTTTTGAAGAAATCAGGAAGTTGATTTTCAAAGCCACGTCCCTCCTTAAGGTTAGCAAATTTCTGTCATTACATATTACATTATGAGGTGTTGTTTATTAAACGCGTCAATCGAGCATTAGGAGCAAAAAAACAAGTACTCTCTTCGCATGTACAGGGCTCTTCTGAGAGTGCCACTAATCAGTGTATAGCCTGGAAGGTACGGCTACTTATGCGATGTATCCTGCTTCATTTTTTATGTCTAAACTGTACCCATGGGGGTGAAAATTTACCGTACATTTGCTCCAGTTTTATGTTTATTTGGGTGCAGTAGACATTTTTAAACATTCGAAGAGTATTCTAAAAAGTTTGTTTTTACAAATAGTGACTTATACGAATCGAAGACCGAATCGAATTGGACGCTATTCGATTCGTTTTTCAAAAGTTTAGAATATTCGCACGCCCCTACAATTGAGCCACACCTGTAGGCAAAATTTTTGTATAACATTCATCCTGTTTAAATGTGGGTTACTATACTTGTGTGGGGAAAAAAAAAATATTGGCTGACTTCAGTGATTCCTCTCGTTTTGAGCTCATTTACTCCGATAGCAGCAGGCTCTCAGCAAAAACATGCCGGCTAACTATCCCTGATTTTCCGTAATGTTTACAAATTTGGGCTCATTCTACAATGCTATGAATGTTGCACAAAGTGTTACGAAAAATAAATTCTGTTCATGAAACAGTTTTGCTTGTCAATCTCCAAATCTACCATTGAAAGTTTTCTGATGGGGACAGAATGCCAGAGTCCCCCTCTGGCATTCTTTCCCTATCAGAAAACTGTGTAAACGTTTCGAAATGTTTTGAAACAAATTTCGAAATGGGTTTGAACAAGTTTATTCAGACAAGTTCTGCCTAAAGCAGGCGAAATTGGTGACAACAAAGTATCTGAAAAGGTCACTGTGACCAAAAAACTGTGGGTTGCTTGTCAGTATTTGCTGTTTTAAGTTTGCTGTTGCTGTTTGTGTGCATGCCAAAATGTAAGTCATCCTAATTAATTGCATTAGGTATCCTACAAAAAGATGTGCGCTAAAGGCAAACTTTAAAAAGAAAATTTTTGCTAGCATCACTAACAAAACATTTGACTTATAAAAATTAGTCAGAAATTAGCGTTTGTGCTTGCCTTACCCCTTCTGTGTCTGGTTTTTGTGCACTAAAAAGAGTTTCGTCACGGAATACCAACTAGTCCAACCTGTCACAGGGAAGCTAAGTGTGAGGTGATGGCCTGACGATGACTTGGCAGTGACAGTGTAAGAGAAAGAGCGGATGGATGCAGCAAACCCAATTTGAAGCTTTTAATCCTTTATTCAGTGATTCCACTCCTGCGCCAACTGCGCCAAAGTGCGCCAAATGGGATTTACTGCGCCATCCTGATACAATCGACGAAAATTGCGCCTAACTGCGCCAAACAGTCTCCGATTTGGCGGCGTCTATCGCCGACAATTGCACCAACGGGGAATTAAAACGTGCAACGCGATGATAGGGCTAGCCTTAGTTGCGAACAGGAGACTAAACAGCACTAGCGCGTGCGTCCCGATTAAGGGGGGACGCGGCTTTCGCATCGCGAAAAATGGCTAAAAAATCGATTTTTTGAAAATCACATTTTCAATTTCTGTAACTCTTATTTTATCTGATTCCGAAATATCATCGCTGAAAACCAAGTAGAAGTGCTCTAAAAAAATTGTTGTATCAGCCAAGGTGCCGAAACATTTCGCAGAAATCGCGAAAAAACGGCGTTTTTCAAGCCACGATATCTCCGGAACGGCGCGGCCGAGCGCCGCCGTCTTGGACTCGTTGGAAAGCGCATTTCTCCGTCTTCAAATTTGCCGCTTCAGCTATCTCCTCCATACAGAAACAAGCACACAAAAAGCAAATGATTGAAGGTCGTGCCGGAGCCACCGATTGCCCGCGCCCGCCACGTGACTCCAGCGCGGTTCGCCATTGGTCCGGTGCTCGCTTCGCGATGGCGTCGTCTGCACCGCTTGTTGCGGTCTCTTCGCGAGCTCTGGGCGGTTTCCGTAATCTCGACTAGTATTAGAGCGGGCGCTACGTGGACATCGCAGTAGCGTGGCCGATCCCGCTTTTTGTAGACGTCTCAGACCCGCGGCTAAGCATTCCGACCACCGGTGATGCGGACTTCGCGACCAAGCTTCGCGCACGGTATCCTCGGACACGCGGCTAAGCCTTTCAACACTCGGTATTTGGAATTCACAACCAAGCAGATCGCGCACGCAATCCTCGGACATGTGGTAAGCATTTCGCGCGCGGATTTCTCGGACCCTTGCCTAAGCATTTCGTTCATCGGTGCCTCCGACTGCACGACTAAGCACATCGAGCGTCGACACCTCGAGCCCGCGGCTAGGCATTTCGCGTGTCAGCATATCGCTCATCGAGTGTCGACTCCTCGGACCCGTGGCTAGGCACTTCGCACGTCGGCACCTCGAGCGTCGAGTCCTCGAGCCCGCGGCTAGGCATTTTGCGCGTTGACACCTCGGACTGCTTGACTAAGCTCATCGAGCCTCTATTTCTCGGACCCGCGACCAGGCATATCGCGCGTTGGCACCTCAGACCCGTGACTTAGCACATCGCGTGCCAACTTTATTACCGTATTGCCACGATATCTCGTAACAATACCTATCATCCACCCCTTCATAAAGAGAACCTCATCATGAGCTCTGTTCACTAGGCCACTTGGGCTGGCACAGACACCTGGCTGCAGAAGTGAGGCATGATACAAAAGTACAGGCTGGAAAGCACATAGCAGCTGTATTGCTGCCTATGTATCAGTAGTTCTCCTAACCTCCATAGCCATTGTCAATGGAAGATGATTCAGAAGGTTGCTGAGAGCCTTCATTCAGTAACATGGTCGATTCTACCAGAAGAAAACAATGCCTCACTGACTGCACTGGAGACTGCTATCAATGAGGCAGTCTGCAGGTACAACACTAGAACTATATTCATGCCCACATAGAGTTCTGCACCTCACTTGGTTTGAAACCCAGGCACCATGCTCTTTGTAGAGCAGCAGTAAAGAATGCCATACAAAAAAGAAAAAGGCAAAACGAAGGCACACCAGACCAGAGGCCACATGTCCAAGAAGCCCCACATCACAAAACACATCACAAGAACTGAAGAGAAGGTGAAACTTTGAGAGCCGTTTTCTCAAAACTGTTTTTTTGCCTTTCTGCTCATTTTCTGGAGCTGATTTCTTCATTACCGTTTAGCCTATTTTGATTGTGTTTCTTTTTTTTTTTTTTGTCACGTTCCTTGGACTACAGTGCAGCTTTGTGACATTCTCGCATTTTTATCTTGACTTTTTCTAAATTTATGGTGTGGCTATTCGTTCACCCCAAAGTGTGCTTGGTGCGAAGGTAGCTTGAAAAATGACTATCCAAAAAATTTGTGCTGCAAAAAAAAAAGTAAGACTGTCACGACCTTCAGCGCGCATTGAGTTATGCTGTCAATACTCAACGAGCCTTTAATCATGTTTTTGAAGAAATCAGGAAGTTGATTTTCAAAGCCACGTCCCCCCTTAAGGTTAGCAAATTTCTGTCATTACATATTACACTATGAGGTGTTGTTTATTAAACGCGTCAATCGAGCATTAGGAGCAAAAAAACAAGTACTCTCTTCGCATGTACAGGGCTCTTCTGAGAGTGCCACTAATCAGTGTATAGCCTGGAAGGTACGGCTACTTATGCGATGTATCCTGCTTCACTATGGAAGCCTTCATTTTTTATGTCTAAACTGTACCCATGGGGGTGAAAATTTACCGTACATTTGCTCCAGTTTTATGTTTATTTAGGTGCAGTAGACATTTTTAAACATTCGAAGAGTATTCTAAAAAGTTTGTTTTTACAAATAGTGACTTATACGAATCGAAGACCGAATCGAATTGGACGCTATTCGATTCGTTTTTCAAAAGTTTAGAATATTCGCACGCCCCTACAATTGAGCCACACCTGTAGGCAAAATTTTTGTATAACATTCATCCTGTTTAAATGTGGGTTACTATACTTGTGTGGGGAAAAAAAATATTGGCTGACTTCAGTGATTCCTCTCGTTTTGAGCTCATTTACTCCGATAGCAGCAGGCTCTCAGCAAAAACATGCCGGCTAACTATCCCTGATTTTCCGTAATGTTTACAAATTTGGGCTCATTCTACAATGCTATGAATGTTGCACAAAGTGTTACGAAAAATAAATTCTGTTCATGAAACAGTTTTGCTTGTCAATCTCCAAATCTACCATTGAAAGTTTTCTGATGGGGACAGAATGCCAGAGTCCCCCTCTGGCATTCTTTCCCTATCAGAAAACTGTGTAAACGTTTCGAAATGTTTCGAAACAAATTTCGAAATGGGTTTGAACAAGTTTATTCAGACAAGTTCTGCCTAAAGCAGGCGAAATTGGTGACAACAAAGTATCTGAAAAGGTCACTGTGACCAAAAAGCTGTGGGTTGCTTGTCAGTATTTGCTGTTTTAAGTTTGCTGTTGCTGTTTGTGTGCATGCCAAAATGTAAGTCATCCTAATTAATTGCATTAGGTATCCTACAAAAAGATGTGCGCTAAAGGCAAACTTTAAAAAGAAAATTTTTGCTAGCATCACTAACAAAACATTTGACTAATAAAAATTAGTCAGAAATTAGCGTTTGTGCTTGCCTTACCCCTTCTGTGTCTGGTTTTTGTGCACTAAAAAGAGTTTCGTCACGGAATACCAACTAGTCCAACCTGTCACAGGGAAGCTAAGTGTGAGGTGATGGCCTGACGATGACTTGGCAGTGACAGTGTAAGAGAAAGAGCGGATGGATGCAGCAAACCCAATTTGAAGCTTTTAATCCTTTATTGGCAAGTGTTGCCTACACGCAACATACCAGAAAAAGAATTTTTTTTTAGCAGCGAAGCTGTTTGAGCCAGCCGTAATTTGTGGTGCGTACCAAGAAACTACCAAGAAAGAAAATAAAATAAACTTTCTTGCCGAGGCGGGATTCGAACCCGCGTACCCCCGGTCCGAAAGGGAGTGTCGTAACCACTAGGCTGTACAGCCTGGCTTGAAGAACACGCATTTATGTGAACCATACGATTGCGTTCGAGTGTCGTCATCTTCGTCCACAGCTGCCGCATTTGTATGCTCGCGCTCTGCGCGGTGAAGAGGTTTTGTGCGCTATGAGAGCGAGAGAGAAACACGCATTCAGGGAGCGGGTCTCCTGAAACGCGGTGTCGGCATTGGAACATGGTGTCGATGTTGCAAGCTGGGCTATGCAACGTGCAGTGGCGGCCGTAAGTCCGAGATGCGCGAAAAGAAATCATCATCACGAGTGATAGGATGAAAAGTTTGCGCGCACTTCCGGAAAATGCTGGGCTACGATCGCCCAGCTTCGCTGTTTCAAGCGTTGCACGGCTGAGTGCAAGGTTAAGCGTTTTCTTTTCCTGAGTTTCGGTATTGAGTATGAAAACTTTCTGGCTAAATGTCTTTGGCCAACTCTGAATGACAAGCAGCAAGGGTCATTTGATAGTTCAGAGCAAGAACGCAGGACAAGGAAGACGTTTGGCACCCAACTAGCTTTGCTTTGAAAGCAAGGTCAGAGGAGACAGACCGATGCAAGATCTCCCTCTGCAGTGGTGTCACACCTGTGATGTAAATCGAATGAAATGTACACCTATGGGTTACATATGACGAGAGCTGCCTATATAAATTCCAAACAAAGCCTTAGGTGACATGAGATGAAGCCCATTTCCAGTTTCCTGTCTGTGGTTTCACCTATTGCTGAAAAAGTTACCGCAAGATATCTTTTCTTTTCGTTGAATATGCTTATTCTTTATGTGTTTTGCACATTGAAATAGAAAATAAATGTGTTTTCTTGGGGGGGTAGATGTATATCTGCCATCAAAAGGGTTAACTTTAGGTTTGAGACACAGGAATACTTGAATGTTCAAGATACGCTGAGAATAAGGATATTCAACGTTATGAAAAAAACAAAACATTTCTGGAAATGTTTTCAGCAGTAGGTTTGTTGCCTGTGGGCAACATTAAGAAGCCTCGAGGATTGTGGATTTTGATTCATTTGGTTAGAATGCAGTGCTTTTGAATTCCATTGGTGGCCAATTTCAGCTGTTCATTTTCTTTGCCTCGGTTGCTCGTTGCTTCTTTCTTTGCTTGCTTTCTTTGGCTCCTTCACCTGTTCTCGTGGTCTGTGATTGGCAGTCTGTGGTGGTCTGACTTTCACCGCCAATGCAAAGAGTGCGTGCTCTTGCATAACTGAGTTACAAGGTGCGTTTGTAGCTGAACGCAAACTATTTTTGCTCTTTGAGACGTACATGCTGTCGCTTGAGAACTTTGGGGCGTCTCAAGGTTTAAAATACAGAGGTGCTGGTTAACGGCGCTGTACAACAAATGCTACCTGTGTATCCTTACTGGAACAAATATATGCCTTCAAGTTCATTGTTTCTCTAATAAAGAGAAGGGTTTTTATAAGGGTTTGGCTATTCACTTACATTGATAACGATTGTCAATGGCAGCTGCACAATTTTTTTTTTTCTTGTTTAAGGACGCCGAGGCACCCTGCTTCCCGAGCAGCTGCCTAATGTGGTGGCTTCTGTATTGCCGTGCCTGGCTTTTGACGAGCAACTGGGCAAACAGTCCTTCGGATGTATAGTCCGTGACGCAGCCTGTTACGTCTGCTGGACTTTGAGTCGTTCGTACGACCCCTGCCATCTAGCGCCTTTTGTCAACGCTATTGCTGGCGCACTTGTCTGCGTTACTCTGTTTGACAGGTGAGAATAGATTTTTAAATTTAGACTTCTTTGAAAGCATTCCTTTTCTTTGTGGGCTCTCTTGTCGATCATATGTTGGGCACATTTTTTTCTGCCATTAAAAGGCAACTCCAAAGTCTTCTTGTTTCTTTTTTTTCTTCAGCTACATTAGAGAAATGTTAACTGTGAGTTCTGCTCTGTGTTCTGACCATTTGTGCCAGATTGCACAGCCTTGTGGTATCATCTTGTTTCTATGCAAATAAAGTTCTAATTTATGTGTGGTGTCTGTGCCTACCGAGTAACGAGCATTCCACATCTGTTTGCTCACTTTCAGTGAAGGGATGCTGTCAGACTGAGACTTCTGAAAGCTGTCACCTTTATTGCATTATTCAGAGATGATGTACGGATAACATGCTTATTCTGACCTTGCATGCATGTGTCAATGTAACCGATGATCCTGAAGTAAAAGAAAATGTAAAAAATCCAATAATTTAAAAGTACAGTAAAACCACATTTATTCGACCATCATTCATTTGTAAAATCTGATCATTTGGGCTCATTCTCTGGTCTTGGCATGCATATGCATTATTTAAAGGCGTCAAACTCTCGTTAATTGGCATCTACAGTATAGACCACCTATAACGTAACCGTTTATAGTACAGAACTGGATACAATGCGGCCTTTTCCGACTGTTTACCCTTCCACAGAACTCTATGTGTATGCATACCGCTTGCAGTGCAGCTGCGTGAGACGAAATACCGGTTATAATGCGGCGTCCGCGGGAAAATCTCGCCGGCAAGGGCGGCAGCGAGCACGCTTCTCAACAAGGTGCGTGCTGCCGGCCAGCGTATGCATTATTCAATGCAATCAAACTCTCATTAATTCGGACTTATTTGGCCGCACATCGGGTAATTCGGACTACTTTCAGAGCTCGGTGCGAGGAGCGCTGCAAATTTGCGACACAAAGGAGCAAGAACGGTGCTAGCGTCCAACCGAAACGAAGCGGCGGAGTCCGCATCGCCACAGCCATCAGTTGAAATCGTACGTGAATGACAGCAACGCCGGAACGCTTCGAGCCTTTTTGTGTCTTTAAAGCCTGTATTCTTGCATATAACACCGCGTTGGCCGCGGGCTTTCGTAACTGTGTAGTCGTCATCCACGATCGCATCGATAGCGGCCGCGGTTTTCTCCACAGTGGTTGCGGCGAACAGTAGTTTGTTTTTACTCGGTACGCGCGTCGGCCGCGTGCCTAAAAAACTGCGTAGTCGCCATCTGTGATCGCATAGATAGCGACCGCTGTTTCGACTGCAGTTGGTGCATGCGTTGGGCGCGTGCCTTCAGCACCGCAATGTCGCCGTTCATAATCGCATCGATAGCGGTCACGGTTTTTTTCGTAGCGGTTGCGGCAAACAGTTGTTTCGTTTTGACTCGGTGCAAAGCTGTCGAGCTTGAAGAGCACCGGCTACATCGCGGTAGTGCAAAGCGTGTCTACATGCTTGGTCTACATGTTTTGCATACGTGCAGGGCTTGAAAATTGTTGTTTTGGTTATACAGTAAAAGCTCGATGATACGATCACGGCTAATACGAATTTCCGGATGATACGAATTTTTCTGTGGTCCCGGCCGAGCCCCATTACTTTGCAACGTGCTAGAGAACGGTTGTTACGAATCGATTTTCAGCCTGCGTCGGTTGATACGAATAAACGCCGCCCCACCGACGGCCGCGAAAGAGAACAGCGCGCAGTCACGCGCTTTCTCTCCTCTTTTGGTGCGGAGGCGCAGCGCCGGACCGCGCGGACTCCGCGACTGGGCGCGAAGAGTTTGAAGCGGTGGCGCTTTTGGTGCTTTTGTACTTCTCCTCCTTTTCTGCGAGCCGTCAGATGGAGTGGCTGCTGCGCTTCGGGCCGCGTTCTTCGTGTTTGCGCCATTTTGCCTAGTCGCAGCGAGCTATGTCTCGCAAGCGGAAAGCACTCTCCTTTAAAGAGAAATTAGACATTCTTCGAAAGGTCGATGAGGATCCCAAGAGGAAGCGGACGGAGTTGGCTAAGGAGCTAGGCCTCGCAACGTCAACACTGAGCACAATTGTTGCACAGCGAGACTATCATGAAAAACGTGCTTTCGTTCAACGTCAACGCGAAGCAAGCAAATTCGAACGCGCTTATTTCGAACATACCGCGCACCGACAATGCCCTTAGCAGCGCGCCAAATCACGCGGCGGCGCCTCCGACCGGCATTGCTCCGACAGAGCAAAAGCTCAGGAGAGACCCGTCAATGCCGCGCGCAAAGGAACGGGAAAAAAAAAAAAAAAAAACCCGCGGCGGAAATTTCACCCTCTCTCAAATTGCAAGGTCGCCGTTTCTGCATCGCGCCGGAACAAGCGTGTACGTGCCGACTAGAGTGTTCTAGACAACCCTATTCTAGCACACACTAGTGCCGACGTCTCAGCCACTCAGCCACGCGGATAAAATGGCAGTGAACCCTTCTCTATTTTCTAGTCACATGTTGACCTTGCACGCTGCGGCAGCAGCGCAGAGGGAAGCAGCGGCGGAGGCACAGTCGGGCCAACGAAACTGCCACGCCCGCAAACGCTCGCTTCCCGATAACGGCAGAAAAAGAAACTTCAGGGGGCGGCTAAAATAAGCTGGTGCCAGCACGGCGGCGGGCGCGCACGGAGTCGAAGGTGAGAGAGCTACAAGGGAGTTGAGAGGGAGGGCGAGGGGAGCCACCGAAGCGGCGGAGTTGACGCGGCCAAATCCGCTTTCCTGCCGCCCTCCTCCCTCACCTTCGACGGTCTCCGCGCGCACCCGTGTGCCGGCGCCGCCCGCTCGCTCCCTGAAGCTTTGTTTTCTGTCGTTATCCGGAAGCGACCGTTAGCCGGCGTGGGCAGTTTCGTGGCCCGCGCTTGCTATGCGCTTGCGCGCCGCGATATTTCACGACTCGCACCGTTCGTGCATCGTGCTATGGTGCACGAATACTTCAAAAATACGTCCTTTTAATTCGAACAAATTTTCGGGCCCCTTCGAGTTCGAATTATCGAGATTCGACAGTAGTTTTAATTGTGTTTCGATGATACGAATTTCGGCTAATACGAATATTTTTCGTGACCCCGTGAGATTCGTATCATCGAGCTTTTACTGTAGTGCAGTACCGTACCGCTTATAGTGCAGATATTCGCGACTCCGGCGACTTACACTATGAGCGGTCTACACTGTATTTGGCAGCACACAGGTTAATTCAGACAGACGACCTTGGGGTGTACTTAGTGGGGAGCACTGCAGATGTGTGGCACAATAGAGCAAAAGCGGCGCTAGCGTCCAGTCGTAACGAAGCGTCAAGAGTCCGCATCACCATAGTCATCAGCAGAAACCGTACTGGAACGGCGGGAATGCTGGAACACTTTGTGCCTATTTGTACCTGTGCCTTTATTCTTGCGTTTACCACCGCACATCACATGCGTCGACTGCATAATTTTCAAACTGCCTAGTCACCATCGGTGGTTGCTTCGACAGCGAGCACTAGGGGTGTGCGAATGCTCGAAAAGTTTAAATATTATCGAATATTATATTTTTAATATTCTTAGTCGATTCGAAAAATAGATATTCGAAAATGTTTGTATATTCAATTGAATACGAATATTTGAATCAAATCCAATATATTGCTGGCATTGCGGGAGCAAACACTGTTCTTAGCATTTGTTTCTATGTACTTTAAGAATATTGGTGCGATGTTGTGCTGAATGTCGTGACGGATTTCATGCTGCTAGCAGAATTTCGCCTGTAAAGCACACTTAGCCACTAAACGTCTATACCTTAAGAGAACGCCAGCCTCTCGGTAGTAAGGGGCACAGGCTTGCGAAGGCACGAAGGTGTACTTTTTTTTTTTTTTATTGCAGCGCCACCCACGATTCTGAGGTTATTGCTTGACAGCAAGTGAGATGAGAAACAACTGGCACGGGTCAAATGCCTCCGAGTTTACGGGCATTTGATGCGGTATAATAAAGCTCAGGCTGGCGAGGACAGCTAGTGGGAATTACAAAATTTTCCAAGTTAACATGAGGCAAACGCACAACGTTTTAGTATAACGGCTTACTTGTCTAGTTTTTTTAACATTGGCGATGTAAATTCAATGTTCCAACATAACAAATTAACCCATCTTGCTAATAAATGCATGTGCATATCATCATTCTCTATTCAAAGATTAGTATTCTTATGCAAAAATTTTGATATTCACACGCCCCTAGCGAGCACGGTTTCGTCTGCAGAGGTTGCGGCAATCAGTAGTCTTGTTTTAATTCGGTGTTCACCTTGGTCGTGTGCCTTCAGGACTGCGTGGTTGCCATGGTCGTCATCGATGATCACATCGATGGAGCCTTCTCTTTCACCCACAGAAGATGCAGCAAACAGTAGCTTCATTCTGACTCAGTGCACATTGGCAGCGTGCCTAGAGAACTGTGTAGTCACCATCGGTGATCGCGTCGATAGCGTGCACAGTTTCGTTCAGCAGCGATTCAGAATAAAGAAAAGCTAGAAATCGGCTCTGTGTGCATCCTCTTCTGTCCCTTGTTGTGCTGGTCTAAATTCAAGACATTCAACCAGCAAGCCCAAATTCTGACCTTATCATTTCTTTATTTCAAATAAAATTGCAGTTCTTATCATTTCTACATTTCACTGAAAAAGTGCAATTTTCTCTACGCTTTCTTTAATTCATTGTCTCTTAGCATCACTTGGTCAAAATGAAAAATAAAGAATAAAATAAAAGCTAAAAGAAAAGGGAGTTTTTCAATTTCTCTTATTCTTCTCTAACAATGTAATGATACTACAATCATCACTGCATAGCAGTGCAATTATCTTTTGCATACTTTCGTGACAAGTTTAGATCGTTAGGATCATTACAGTGGTTACATAGCTTGCTTGTGTGTCTTGTTTTGTCATTCACAGGGAAGTGATATGTCGTCGTGCGGCTGCAGCTGCTTTCCAGGAATGTGTGGGAAGACTTGGTACATTTCCGCACGGCATCGATATCATCACTGTGGCCAACTATTTCTCCTTGGCACGAGTACAGACCTGTTATTTGAGCCTCAGGTCAGTGACCTTGGTGGTGAAAAAAAATCACGCCTCTTTGCAGCGAGTGACATTCTACAGCAGTTGCTGTTATAGGTCCTTCAAGCTCACAGTGTGTCTTTATGGCTGAGTTAAAACAGAAGAATACCCAGAAAGAGCAAGCCAAATTTATTCTAGAAAACGTTGGTTTTAACCAAAAACTGTTAGTGATTTGGCATAATTTAGGCACGAGAAACAGTAGAGAGTTACTGCGAAGGACTTTTGTAATTTTTAAGTGTCATAGATTTGGATTCACCCATCACGTGTACTCATTTAGGTGAGTAACTTATCTGCACTCATTACATGTATAAATTAGTTTCAAGCTAAATAAGGTGACGTGCAGTTATTGGTTCAACTATACGGGTGTGCGAATACTTGGATATCACCAAATCAAATCAAACGGTCAACACTTGAAAGTATTGGCTTGCGAATCAAATATCCACTATTCAATTTTTCGAATTTGTCACGAATTTTGTCTCTGCGAGCGCTTTTGCACTACTGCATGCGCATCCCTGTTGGCCTGATGTGGGGATCAAACACACAGCGCCGAATGCCGCAATACGCAGAACGGTGACGCGACCGATCGAAACAAAACGCAGCGCGTATTTTGGAAAGTGCAATAGCGTTGTGCGACGATTGGTCCAGCTAGCCGCCGGAAGGCATGTGGATTGTGTTGGATATGCAGTTAACGCAGCTTCAACACAGCCGTACGTCAACCGGACCTGTATGCGTGATCTCGCAATCAGCCACCCGTACAAATTTATTAGCGGTGTAGTGAACGCCATCCGTGCGCCGCTATAAATGGCCCGCGTTTAAATGGCTAGTTTATAGCGCCATTCTTGAACACCACTGTTAGTTGGTAGCACGGGCGAAGAGCAATGAGACCGTGAGCGTTGAGTTCCAAACAAAGACTGAGCTTTTTAATTCTCTCACGAGACACGGGGAGGCGCGTGCGCCAACAGACTTGCCTTTCAGGTGCTTAACGTGGTGTTCAAGAGTGGCGCTATAAACTACACATTCAAACGCGGGCCATTTACAGCAGCGTGTGGATGGCGTTCACTACAGCGGCAAGCATTCTGCGATGATTTGTGACCCATTACCAGACTGGCTGACTGCAAATTTTTTTCACAGCCAGACTGCCTACGCCATTAGGCTTAACCATTGCTTGGTGCTGCTTCGTCGGGAGTCAGTGACTGAAGTTGTGGTTTTGTACCGAATTGACACAGATCAAATCGCCTCGCAAACAAAAGCGAGTGTACGGGATGCATAGGCAGGTACTCGTTCATACTCACTCGTGAGTGAGTATGCCGACCTATGACGGGATGGCAACAGAGTTGCTCACGGCCGTCATGCGAACTTCCCGTGACCCTCTGAATTGCAAAATATTTGACAGGTGGCAAATCACGCTGAACCTGGCAATAAAAAGACTCCTGCTGTACTGTCAGTGCCGACCGCAGTCGACATAGCAGTGGTAGCTGCAGTAGCAGCGATAGCTGTGATAGCGGTGATCGAGTCACGTGATGCGTGGTTTGCGCTTTCATTTCTCGGACAGATTGGCCTTACGATAACCCACCTGCCACAAAGATGGGAAAGCCCTTCTATATTTTGGAGGAAAGCTGTAAAGCAAAACTTTCTATGCAATAAAGGATTGCCATAAAACACAAGTCCACTATTAAACTCAGAACCTGATTGGTATTCAGTGCAGCATAACAACAATAATTCTTTAGCTTCAGAGGGGAAAAAAAAATCACTTCATTCTGTTCAACTGACATTTTATTGATAAAAAAAAAATATCTTAGAGACCTTTATACCATAACTGAGCCGTAATCAGTGCTGATATACCAATTTGATGTTCCCTTCAGTAGAAGTTAGACCGTACTGTATATACTTAATTTATATGCATCCTAATTACTTGTAGCTTGCTACATTCTTGTTATGCAGTGCTAGAAGACGCAGTGCTGATGATGCAGTGCTGATATGCATCACTGTGTTTTTTTGCCCAAAATTTGTAAGCACTAAACTTTGTGATAAATTTTCTGATATTCTATATTTGACCTGATATTCAACGTTTTTTTTTTTATTTCAATTCGAAATCTACTTTTTTGGTATTCGCACACCCCTATACATTTTTCATTCATGGCTAAGTGAGACATTACAAATGATAGCCTTAACTTTTCATCGCACTTAATGAAAGTTTCAGCACCGCTTACTGAAGTCATTACACCACTACTTGGCTACAGTCACCAAATATGCAGAATATTTGCTGAATATTAAGAATCTTAAGGGATTTTCAGGATCAAAATAGCAAAAATTTGGGTCCGTAGAAATGTATGGGTGCTGATTTGAACCTTCGGTCAAGATTGACCTAACCAAAAATTGAATTAACCTGAGTTGAATTTAACGAAAGTCTGCCGTATTCCCTTTGCCTGTTGTATTGCCTCGTACAGAGTGTTTTATGAGTGTTTTATAGGCGGTGCCATTATTATTATAATTTTTTAAAAGTTAAGCATTGCATTAAGTTTTGAAATGAGACCGCTATGTAAGGTACGAGAAAGTAAAATTTCTGGTTGCTGCCGATCTCAGGGGAGGGGAGGCTGCCTTCATTATTAGTAGGCAAATATGATGTACAGGTAGGTTCATTGTTAAAGGGAACAACATTTTAGCCGAGCACGGAAACGTTTTCTCTGTGGCAAGACTGGAAACATCCAGCTTTGCGGCAGATGACTTTCGGAAGACCAGCAAACTTCAGCAGGTGCCAACTGCTGTAGCACCTGCAAGATGCGAACCAGCTGCTGATAGCTCCCTTCAGCAATGGACCCACCTGTACTTGTGGTAGGCTGGAGCTGAGTCACCTGACAGTAGTAACAGCCTAATAATTAAATTACAATAGCGTACAGCCTAAATCAGCAGACAGGACAAAGCGGCAGCAAGTCACTGTTCTGTCTGTAAATTTAGGCTGTACGCTACTGTTAATCATGAACCAACTGGCTCAAACTGAAACCATTGTTAAAGGGCCCCAAACTACCTCTGACAATTTTTTTTTACTACATTTTAAGGGGAGACGTGGTAATTAAAATTATGATTACTTATTTATGAACCAAACTTGATAAAAGTTAGCATGCTTGTTTAGTTTCTTCTCCCGATTCTAAAAATGCAGTTATTTTTTCTGTAGGGCTCATTATTTCATTACATAATTACGAAAACAATTGTCTTTTGTTCTTACTACAATAGACAAATAACGGCTGCATAAAAATAGCACAAATGACATAAGGACCAACAGCAGAAAGCATAAGCTTCACAACATAGGAAGCACTTTTATGATTGCATCATATTT